>NW_025782035.1:0-35963 GCF_021130785.1 Homalodisca vitripennis
GTGTTGGTAAAATTCGGACATGAGGGTCAAAGCAAGGAAATTCCCTGGGGTGGCTTACACGTTACCAGGGGGTTTTAAACACATTAGAAAAGGTTTAATTTACTTAGAATGGTTATCTGGTTCATACCAGGAAATCCCGGGGGGTTAATGTTACCGGGGGGCTTAAATATTCATCAACCCCAGGCTCCCCTTTTGGCGTATTGCCCAAATTCGGGGATAGCGGAATTCAGATTAGTATTAGAACCTATTTTTTTAATTGAATTTTCAAAGTTTTTGACTCTAAGAGCCATTTTGATGGCTTAAACCGTTAGAGATACGAGAAAAAAAGTGTGAACCTGGCACCTTTCGTTGTCGGAAAATTATAATTTTGAGTTTGTTACGATTATGCCATCAGATTTGGAGCTACAGAGTTTCACAGCGTGGGTAGTAAAGTCTGCACCTGTTCAACTATATGTAAATTGTTTGAGTGGAATTATAGTAAAAAAAAACCTACCCTAAGTCAACGTTTTTCTAAGTTGTTTAGGGGGGTTTATTTGCTCAGGAGTTTATTATAGGTCATGCCAGGAAATTTCCCAGGGGGGGAAGTTAATCTTACCGAGGTTAGGTAGCCATCAGGGGATTAATTTAATGTACTCAGGGAAGGTTATCTAGTCATCAACACGGAAATTCCCGGGGGTGGTAAAACGGAATTTGGGTGTGATTGGTAAGATCTGATGTACGCCTAGCAAAATCGGGGATGAGAGGGATTTTGAGTGATTGGTAAAATTCGGTACATGAGGTCATAGCCACGGAAATTCCCAAGGGGGGATGTTTTAACATTACGGGGGTTAAGGACATGGGGGGGTTATTCTGGTCATTCACAGGAACTTCCAAGGGGGGGTTAAGAGAATTTGGTGATTGGTAAAATTCGGGACATGAGGGTTCATGCAGGAAAATTTTCCTGGGGGGGGGGTTTAATGTTACACGGGGGAGTTAAAACACTTCAGGGGGTTTAATGTACTCAGGATAGTATCTGGTCATAACCAGTTAACTCCACGGGTGGGGGTAATGTTTACCCCGGGGGCTAATAACACACCCCAGGCCCCCTTTTGGGTGTTTGCCAAATTCGGGATTGGGATAAGACGTGATTGGTGATAGGTAAAATTCGGACATGCGGTCATAACAAGGAAATTTTCCCAGGGGGGGTTAACGTTACCGTAGGGTTAAGACATCAGGGGGTTATCTGGTCATACCAGGAAAACTTCCCAAGGGGGGTTGGTTAAGAGATTTATTTTTTTTTGGTTGGATTGGTTAAAATTGGACATGTGAGGCCATGCCAGGAAAATTCCCTGGGGGGGGTTTTAATGTTACCGAGGGGGGTTAAATTTCAGGAGGTTTAATGTAACTCAGGAGCTTATCTGGTCATAACCAGGTAAACCCCGGGGGGGTTAATGTTACCGGGGCGGGGGTTAACAACACATTTCAGGGGGTTTTAATGTTACTCAGGAGGTTATCAGTGTAATACTAGGAAATCCCCCCACGGGGGAGGAGTTAACTGTTACACAGGGGTTAATGACACACGTGGGCCTATTTTTTTTTTTTAGAGGGTGTTTTGTGTCGATGTTGAACAATATAAAAAAAACACTCTGTCCCTATCTACTATTTGAAACATATCACTAACGCTCAGCCCGCGCAGGACTGGCTCAGCCAGCCCCAAACTCCCGACGTGGATTGGGAGTTTATTAGTCACTTCGTAACCGTAAGTAATACAAGGTCAAGCTGGATACCAACATGAATCGGCCACTAAATTATAGTTGAAAAAATATAAAGATTTTCCACCTAACAATCCCACAAAACATAATTGCACTCTTAAAACGCGTTTGTTTTGCGGTCGAACACCATTGTAGATACGGTCAAAAAGTCACTGGAAACCTTTTTTTGTAGATCACCTCATTTGCTAAATCAAACCTTTGTTTCATAATTTGACTTCCGACCAATGGTTTTGGCCGGCTTATCGGAACACACAAAAAACAAACTTTTCCACGTAAAGTATTACAAAAAAACTGCAGCATAATCACGTTTTTTCGGCCAAACCAATAGAGATAAGGACCAAAAAAAGTCACTGGAGAGCACATTTTCTGTAGATCACGTAGATTTGCTAATTTGATGGGGTCAATCAGATTTGAGCTACAACGTACCGTATCGGCCCACTATCAGGCTCGAAAACTTTATTATTAAGCAAAAAAAAATCTCTGGAAATGTTCCAAAAAATGTTCCAACGTTTTTGTCAGCTTAACCATGGAAGATAGAAGCAAAAAGTCATGGGACCTTTTTTGTAGTTCACTTAAATGCCTAATTAATGAATTTTTCAGTCAGATCCGAGCTAGCTCCAACGGTTCGCCACCGCTCTAATCGGGACTTACAAAAAAGGGCCTGCAGGGGCGAAATAATGCGCGAATTTTCTCGAATTTTTTTTGGAGAGGGGTTTTTAAAAATGTAAAAAAACCCGGGTTTTCAAGAATTTATCCTGTTGGTTTAATAACGTGCACAAAGGTACCTGCCGTGCCCAAAACAATTTCAAGTTTCTAGCTCATCTGGAAGTAGGTTCAGGGATTTGAGTATACGTTGAGTGAGTGAGTCAGTCAGTCCAGTCAGTTATACCACCATGCGGTTGTATATATATTAGACTCAGACTCGCCTTCGGGACTCGCCTGAGGGGCTACGCCCCCAGGCCCCCATTTTGGGTGTTGGGCTAAATTCGGGGATAAGCGTTAGTTCCGGTGATTGGTTTAAAATTCAGACGGTTTGAAGTTTCACAAAGTTTATGAATCCGTTTTCGAGGAATCTATTACGGGTCCGTAATGCTTCGCTAAAGCTCAGCCAAAAGATTGTGTGGGTGTATAATATTAATCAATTGAATGTTGTGTAGTAAGAGTTAAGTTTATGTGTTCGTGAAATTTTGGAGACAAGAGAGAGAAATTTGGTTTTAACCAAAGTCAGAGGACGTATCGTAGTAAGCCGCATAGTTTTAATTTTCCCCGGATATTACCCAACACTTTTGATCTTTGTTGAGGGCGTTTTTTGCGGCTTAACCGTCAGAGATACGTTGAAAAAGTTGACCTGGAACCTTTCTTTGTCGGAAATTTAATTTTTGTCTTTCTGATTAATGCCATCAGATTTGAGCTACGATACTTCTGGTTTAGGAGGTAACAGAGCGTGGTATGTAAAAAGAAAAACCAAAAAAATCGAGGTCTGCACCTGTCAACTATTGTAAACTTGATGAGTGGAAAAATATAGTTAAAAAACCTACCCTAAAATCAAACATTTTTTAACCAATTGTTTAGGGGGTGGTTTATTTACTCAGAGAGTTTATAGTAGTCATGCCAATGAAATTCCCAGGGGGGGGGGGGGGGTTATAACGTTACCGGGGGTTAAGACATCAAGGGGTTTATCTAGTCATCTCCACCAGGAAACTTTACCCAAGGGGGGGTTAAAGAGATTTGATTATTGGTAAAAATTTGGACATGAGGTCCCCATGCCAGGAAATTCCCTGGGGGCGATTTAAATGTACCGGTGGTGTTGGGGTAATCACATCAGGGGTTTAAACTTTACCACCACGTTTTGCCTCTTAGAGTGGGGTGTGTTGTGCTGTTTGTAAGCAAAAATAACAAAATTAAAAAAAATTTCCCCCCCCCAAAACTCCTGATCCCGTAACTTACTATTGAACTTCGCCTTAAACGCTCATGACCATTAATGAAGGTACTAGTCCACTCGTTTACTGGATAGTAATGTACAAACTCAATCTATGGAACTTCCATCAACGAATTACACAAATTTTAGTCAGAAAAAAGCAAAACCCTATAATGAATTGCCAAATTAAGCAAAAAAATTAATTTTTGCCTTATGAGAGGCGTGTTAACAGGCTTACAGTAAGATAGTACAAACAATTAAGCTACTTTTTTGGTAGAACCTACCAATCAGCTGGTTTATAAAATGTTTTAATATTTAAGCTAAACAAAGCCATTAAATCGGAGATCAACCTGCTATGGACCTCCAGTAAACAAAAATTTTCCACGTCGGAAAATTACAAAAATATTGAACATTTAATTAACCAAACCGATGGGAGGTAGAGGCATAAAGCTTACTGGACCTTCTTTGGTAGGACGTAAAATTTTTGTATTAAAATCAAATTTTTTATATAATCCGGCACTATAAACTTAAGGGTTTTGTCCTACAAATGGAGCCCAGAAAACAAAATACTCACGTAAACACTCTCAAAAAATTCAAAACTTTAAAACGACGTTATGCGGCACCAAACCGTTTCCTTGAGGATTTAGGGCAAAATGTTACTGAACCCTTTGTATGTAGATCACGTCATGTTCCTAAATCCCCAATGGAAAAATTTGTTTTGAGCTAAGAGACCAAATAGTTTAGCCGCTATCAAGCCCCGGAATGTAATATTTGTAGGCCGAAAATTTCCAAATCTATTCACTTAATACGCATTTTGCGGCCAAACTAATGGAGATTAGAGTAACAAGTCCACTAGACCCTTTTATGTAAGATCACATATCATTTCCTATATCTAACCCTTTGTTTTTATTTTGTCCCTCCGACCAATGGTTTTCCGCACCCCACTTATCGACCTCAAAAAACCAAAGTTTTCCACGGTGAAAATTACAATAAGAATTGCACATAATTCACTTTTTCAGGCCAAACCAATGGAGATAGGGACAGAAAAGTCACCTGGACCTTTTCTGTAGATCGCGCCAATTTGCTAATTTAATGGGTCAATCAGATTTGAAGCTACGACCAACGGTTCGGCCGCTATCGGCTCGAAACATAATTTTTATCGAAAAAATCTCTGGAATTTCAAATGTTCGAGCGTTTTGTCGCTTAACCATGGAAGATAGAGCAAAAAGTCATTGGACCTTTTTTGTAGTTCACTTAATTCCTGACCACAAATTTTTTCGTCAGATCCGAGCTAGCTCCAAGGTTCGCCCGCTATCGGCTTACAAAAAAATTTTGCCTGCAGGGGTGAAAAATGCGCGAATTTTCTCGAATTTTTTTGAGGGGTTTAGAAGTAAAAAAGTCCGGTTTTCAGACTTTTCCTCGGGTCATATTGTGAAAGGTACCTGCATGCCATATTTCAAGTTTCTAGCACTTCTAGAACTATGTTAGAATTTGTATATATCTGTCCAGTCAGTGAGTGAGTGAGTGAGTCGTTTCACATGCGGCTGTATATATTATGGGACTCGCCCTTCGGCTCGCTGGGGGCTACGCCCCCAGGCCCCCAAAGTAAGTGCCTTAATCGGGGATATGATTCATTTGGTGATTGGTAAAATTTGGACATGAGATCAATGGCCAGGAAATTCCCTGGGGGGGGTTATATGCTACCGGGGGTTAATACATTCAGGGGGTTTAATTTACTCAGAGGTTATCTGGTCATACCAGATACTTCCGTTGGGGGGGGTTAATGTTACCGGGGGTTAATGACACACCCCAGGCCCCCTTTTGGGGTGTTGGCCAAATTCGGGGATAAGCGGAATTCGGAAAACTATTATACCTATTTTATTGAATTTTCCAGTTTTAATCAAAGTTTTGATTCTAAGGCCATTTTGTGGCTTAACCGTTAGAGATACTGTACAAAAAGTGACTGGACCTTTCTTGTCGGAAATTTAAAATTGAAGAAGGATTCCTGCCCTCAGATTTGACGTAGGACCTTTGGTTTAGCCGGTACAGAGCTTATAAGAAAAGTCTGCATAGGCCAGCTTATTGTGAATTGTTCAGTGTAAATATAACAAAAACGTGATCCTAATCATATTTTAAGTTGTTTAGTGGGTTTTATTTGCTCAGGAGTTTATATAGTCATGCCAAGAAATTCGGGTGGGCGGGGGTGGGGGGGTGTGTTAATGTTACCGGGGTTAAATCTTCAGGGGGTTTAATTTACCCAGGAGATTATCTGTCCTACCAGGGTAATTCCGGGGGGAGGGTTAATGTTACCGGGGTTAAGACACACGTGGGCCTCTTTTAGAGGGTGTTGTGTCTGTGAACATAATTAAAATTCACTCTGTCCCTATCTACTATCGACGCATCGCTTATGTTCAGCCAGTGCACGATCTGGGGTTGTATTCACTCTAGCACTCACCTAGCATTACAAATTTCAATCTGGATCCGGAATGATTTTCACGGATTGTAGGTAAAAACTCCTAAAATTACCAACTACGACAAAGATTTTGCCATTGAGAACGATTTCTCGGCTTACAGAAGGATATAGGATCAAAGCTACTTGACATTATATGTGAATCTTATAATTTTCTATTTAATAAAAGTTAAATATTAAGGCTACAATTAACGATCCGGCCCGTTAGAAACCCCAGAACCAACATTTTCATGTAAAAATCACAACACATTTGCATTTAAACGCGTTTTTGGCGGCCAAACAATTGTAGATAGGGCAAAACGTTACTTGGGCTTTTTTGTAGAGCACTTAATCTTCTAAATAATGTATGAAATATGTTTTTGAGCTACGACCAGCGGTTTGGCCGGATCAACCCCTGAACCAAAGTTTTCACGTAATAATTTACAAAAACATTGCACATAATCGCGTTTTGCAGCTTATCTGATGGAGATAGGGCCATAAGTTACTGGACTTATTTTGTAGATCACGTCATTGCCTATATCCCACATCTGTTTAGTTTTGAGCTAAAGCGAAGGTTTTGGCCGCTATCGAGCGCGGAAGCTACATTTTCACGACAAAATTCAAAGATTTTCCCATTTAAAACGCGTTTTGTGGCCAAAACCGATGGAGATAGGGCAAAAAAGTTACTGAACCTTTTTTGTAGTTCACTTCACTCCACACTAGCGTTTTTTTTCGTTCAGATCCGAGCTACGACCTACGGTTTAGGCGCTACAGAGCCTCAAACAAAAGTCTACAAGCGAAAAATTGACAAAATTCGACAAAATTTTCGGTTTTGGAAGCATTTTACGGGTTGATCGGTAGAGATGGGGGAAAATCTAATGTGCCTATTTTGTAGATCAGAAAATTCGCTAAATCCCTCAAAAATTAGATTTGAGCTACGACCAACGGTTTATATTCGCTAGACGGCTCTAAAGCAAAAAACTACAAACCATTTTTTTTAACCAGTTTTTCAACCGGTTTTTGTTTTAATTTTTTTGAAGGGTTTAAAAAGTAAAGTAAAAATATCCGGTTTTCAGACTTTTCCTGTGGGTCATATTGCAAAAGGTACCTGCATGCCAAATTTCAAGTTTCCACGCACTTCTAGAAGTATGTTAAGAATTTGTATATATATGTCAGTCAGTGAGTCAGTCAGTATCACACTCGGCTGTATATAATATGGGACTCTCGCCTTCGGCTCGCTGGGGGCTAACGCCCCCCAGGCCCCCAAAGTAAGTGCCCTTATAAATTCGGGCATAAGAGGGATTTGGTGATTGGTAAAATTTGGACCCCAGGCCCCCATGATGTACGCTTGCAAATTCGGGGATGAGCGGTTAAATTTACGCTTGCGAATTCGGGGATAAGAGAGATTTGGTGATTGTTAAAATTTGGAACATGAGTCATGCCAGGAAATTCCCTGGGGGGGGGGTTTAAATGTTACTGGGGGTTAAGACATCAGGGGGCTATCTGGTTATACGAGGAACTTCCCAAGGGGGTTAAGAGAACTTTGGTGATTGTTAGAATTCGGACATGAGGTCATGACAGGAAATTCCCAGGGGGGGTTAAGAGATTCGGTGATTGGTAAAATTCGGGATATGAGGTCATGCCAGGAAATTCCCAGGGAGGGGTTAATTTTACCAAGGGGGGTTTAACACATCATGTAGGTTTATTTTACTCAGAAGGTATCTGGTCATACCAGGAAATCCCCGTGGGAAAGGGTTAATGTTACCGGGGTTAATGACACACTTGGACTTATTTTAGAGGGTGTTGTGTCTGTGAACATAATACAAATTCACTCTGTCCCTATCTACTATTGATGCTTAGCTAACGCTCAGGTCAGTTTCTAATGTGGAGTTGTATTCACTCGTTAACGAAGCAAAGCAAGTGCAAACTGGATCTGGAAATGAATTACACAAAATATTAGTTACATAATAATTTAAAAAACTCCAAAAATTGCCAATCTACGACAAATATTTAGCTATTTATAGCGTTTTTTCTGGCTTATTAAAGGACATAAAACAAATATTTACATTACCTTTTTTGTAGATCCCATCAATATTTAGTCATAACAGCTTTTAGATTTAAAGCTAGTACTAACCGTTTGCCGCTATCGACTTTAGAAACAAAGTTATTAAAAAGAAATTACGAAATATTTACATTTATTAGCCTAACCAATGGAGATAGAGCAAAATGTCACTGAAAACCTTTTTTGTAGATCGCATTAATTACTAATAAAATCAAATTTTTATTTCAGTGCTTACAATAAGGAGTTTGGCCGCAATAAAACCCAGAAAACAAAATCTCACGTAAAACTTAGAAAAATCAATACTTTTAAAACGCGTAATGGCGGCCAAACCATTGGGGATAGGGCAATATAGTTACTTGACCTTTTTTGTAGATCACGTAGCCGATTTACTAAATCCCACATGAAAAATTTGTTTTGAGCTACGACCAACCGTTTAGGCCGCTATCGAGCCCGAAAGGTAAATTTTTTGGGCGAAAATTTAAAAATATTTTAATGTAATCGCGTTTTTGCGGCCGAACCGATGGAGTTAGAGCAAAAAGTCACTGGACCTTTTTTGTAGTTCACTTCATTCCTAATTATGAATTTTTCGTCAGATCGAAGCTAGCTCCAACGGATCGCGCGCTATCGGGCTTCAAAGGAAAGCCAACAAGGGCAAAACAGGGGTCCGTTCGGGAATTTTTTTGAGGGGTTCAAAAGTGAAAAAATCTGGTTTTCAGACTTTTCCCGGAGGTTTGAAGATACGAGCGACGTGCGCGTGCAAAATTGCACGTTTCCAGCACTTTCTGGAACTATGTTAGAATTAGTATGATTATATGTCAGTGAGTCAGTGAGTGAGTTACACATGCGGCTGTATATATAAATAGGACTCGCCTTCGGCTCGCTGGGGGCTACGCCCCCAGGCCCCCATGATGTACGCTTGCAAATTCGGGGATAAGAGAGATTTGGTGGTTTTTTTTTAAATTCCGACGTGAGGCAAACCGGGAAATCCCCTTGGGGGGGGATTAATGTTACCAGGAGGTTTAAATTACTCAGGAGGTTATCTGGTCATTCCAGGAAATTCCCGGGGGTGGTTAAAGGATTCGGTGTTTGGTAAATGTGATGTACGCTTGCAAATTTGGGGATAAGAGAGATTTGGTGGTTGTTAAAATTCGCACATGAGATCATGCCAGGAAATTCCCTGGGGGGGTTGTAACGTTACCGGGGGTTAAGACATCAGGGGGTTATCTGGTCATACCAGGGAAACTTCCCAAGGGGGGTTAAGGGATTTGGTGATTGGTACTAAAATTCGGACATGAGGTCATGCCAGGAAATTCCCTAGGGGGGGTTTAATGTTACCGGGGGTTAATTCAGACATTACCAAATTTCATGTATCCGTTTTTGAGAATCGTACGGCTCTTAATGCTTCGCTAACGCTCAGCCAATTGATGTGTAGTGTATGATATTAATCAATGGATATCGTAGAACAGTTAAGTTATGTGTTCGCGAAATTAGAAGACAAGAAGAATTTGATGGTAACTAAAGTCAGAGATTATGTTTGTCATATCATAGTTTAATTTTCTGGATTTACCCAAACTTTTGACTTTGAGAGCGTTTTTACGGCTTAACCGTTAGAGATACGACAAAATGTGACTGGACCTTTCTTGTGTAAAATTTAAAATTGAAGGAGGATTGTGCTGTCGGATTTTATCTTACGACCTCTGGTTTAGGCAGTAAAGAGGTTGGTTGAGAAAAGACTGCACTGGCCAGCTATAGTGAATTAATTAGTGTAAACAAAATCTAAACTACCGCTGTTAGATCGCGCCGTTTCCTAAATCCCATTGAAAATTTGTTTTTGAGCTGCGACCAACGGTTCGCCGCTATCGAGCCTGGAAGGTAAATGATTAAGTGAAAATTGCGAAAATTTTACACCATAATTGCGTTTTGTGCGGCCCAAACCAATAGAGATAGAGCAAAAAATCCACTTGACCTTTTTTGTAGATCACTCCATTCCCGACTAACGATTTTTTCTCAGATCCGAGCTAGCTCTAACGGTTCGCCCGCTATCGGGCTTCAAAGAAAAGCCTGCAAGAGTGAAAAGTGCGAAAGTTTGCCAATTTTTTTGAGGGGTTTAAAAGTAAAAATATCCGGTTTTCAGACTTTTTCCGGTGGTTTGAAGGTAAAAGCTACGTGCGTTCAAAATTTGGTGTTTCCAGCACTTCTAGAAGTGGGTTAGAATTTCGTATACCCTATCAGTCAGTGAGTTACATATGCGGCTGTATATATTAGGGATAAACAAGCTAGCACTGAGCTCGAAAAGGCGATAAAATAATTGTTCTATAAAATAAGATTGATACAATACCGTATGGTTATAAAAAAGGAAACAAAATCTGACATATTATATGAATTAAATAAACTGTTTTAAAAAAATTAAAAATAACCTTTGCTAACGCTCAGCCAATTTCGCGATGTGCTCTATTAGCCACTTACACTAGTCACTGGTTTACGAATTAATATAAATTCAATATGAAACTGTTATTAATTGTACCAATTCTATTCGGAAAAAATAAAAAAACCCTTAAAATTGCCAATTCACAAAAAAGATTTTGCCATTGAGAGCGTATAACAGGCTTACGGCAAGGTATACGACAAAAAGCTACTGAACCTTTTTTGTAGATCCTATTAATGGCTATTTAATAAAGTGTTTAAGTTTAAGCTAGGATAAACGGGTTAACCAATATCGTCTCCAGTAAAAACATTTCCACGTCAAAATGACAAAATATTAGCATTTATTGGCCAAACCGATAGAGATAGGGCAAAAAGTCACTGGACCTTTTTTGTAGATCGTCTTATTTTGTATTAAAATCCGCTTTTTAATTTACCCTAACTTTAAAGATTTTGCCGATATAGAACCCAGAAACAAAAATTATGAAGTAAAACTTGAAAAAGCGACACATTTTAAATGCGTTTTCCGGCCAAAACCATTAAGGATAGGGTAAAATGTTACTGGACCTTTTTGGTAGATCGCGCCGTTTCCTAAATCCCATTGAAAATTTGTTTTGAGCTGCGACCAACGGTTCGGCCGGGCGCTATCGAGTCTGGAAGGTAAATGATTAAGTGAAAATTGCGAAAATTTTACAACATAATTGCGTTTTGCGGCCAAACCAATAGAGATAGAGCAAAAATCCACTTGACCTTTTTTGTAGATCACTCCATTCCCGACTAACGATTTTTTTCTCAGATCCGAGCTAGCTCTAACGGTTCGCCCGCTATCGGGCTTCAAAGAAAAGCCTGCAAGAGTGAAAAGTGCGAAAAGTTTGCCAATTTTTTTTGAGGGGTATTTAAAAGTAAAAATATCCGGTTTTCAGACTTTTCCCGGTGGTTTGAAGGTAAAAGCTACGTGCGTTCAAAATTTGGTGTTTCCAGCACTTCTAGAAGTGGGTTAGAATTTCGTATACCCTATCAGTCAGTGAGTTTACATATGCGGCTGTATATATTAGGGATAAACAAGCTAGCACTGAGCTCGAAAGGCGATAAAATAATTGTTTCTATAAAAATAAGATTGATACAATACCGTATGGTTATAAAAAAGAAACAAAATCTGACATATTATATGAATTAAATAAACTGTTTAAAAAAATTAAAAATAACCTTTGCTAACGCTCAGCCAATTCGCGATGTGCTCTATTAGCCACTTACACTAGTCACTGGTTTACGAATTAATATAAATTCAATATGAAACTGTTATTAATTGTACCAATTCTATTCGGAAAAAATAAAAAACCCTTAAAATTGCCAATTCACAAAAAAGATTTTGCCATTGAGAGCGTATAACAGGCTTACGGCAAGGTAAACGACAAAAAGCTACTGAACCTTTTTTGTAGATCCTATTAATGGCTATTTTAATAAAGTGTTTTTAAGTTTAAGCTAGGATAAACGGGTTAACCAATATCGTCTCCAGTAAAAACATTTCCACGTCAAAATGACAAAATATTAGCATTTATTGGCCAAACCGATAGAGATAGGGCAAAAAGTCACTGGACCTTTTTTGTAGATCGTCTTATTTTGTATTAAAATCCGCTTTTTAATTTACCCTAACTTTAAAGATTTTGCCGATATAGAACCCAGAAACAAAATTATGAAGTAAAACTTGAAAAAGCGACACATTTAAATGCGTTTTCCCGGCCAAACCATTAAGGATAGGGTAAAATGTTACTGGACCTTTTTGGTAGATCGCGCCGTTTCCTAAATCCCATTGAAAATTTGTTTTGAGCTGCGACCAACGGTTCGGCCGCTATCGAGCCTGGAAGGTAAATGATTAAGTGAAAATTGCGAAAATTTTACACATAATTGCGTTTTGCGGCCAAACCAATAGAGATAGAGCAAAAAATCCACTTGACCTTTTTTGTAGATCACTCCATTCCCGACTAACGATTTTTTCTCAGATCCGAGCTAGCTCTAACGGTTCGCCCGCTATCGGGCTTCAAAGAAAAGCCTGCAAGAGTGAAAAGTGCGAAAGTTTGCCAATTTTTTTGAGGGGTTTAAAAGTAAAAATATCCGGTTTTCAGACTTTTCCCGGTGGTTTGAAGGTAAAAGCTACGTGCGTTCAAAATTTGGTGTTTCCAGCACTTCTAGAAGTGGGTTAGAATTTCGTATACCCTATCAGTCAGTGAGTTACATATGCGGCTGTATATATTAGGGATAAACAAGCTAGCACTGAGCTCGAAAGGCGATAAAATAATTGTTCTATAAAATAAGATTGATACAATACCGTATGGTTATAAAAAAGAAACAAAATCTGACATATTATATGAATTAAATAAACTGTTTAAAAAAATTAAAAATAACCTTTGCTAACGCTCAGCCAATTCGCGATGTGCTCTATTAGCCACTTACACTAGTCACTGGTTTACGAATTAATATAAATTCAATATGAAACTGTTATTAATTGTACCAATTCTATTCGGAAAAAATAAAAAACCCTTAAAATTGCCAATTCACAAAAAAGATTTTGCCATTGAGAGCGTATATAACAGGCTTACGGCAAGGTAAACGACAAAAAGCTACTGAACCTTTTTTGTAGATCCTATTAATGGCTATTTAATAAAGTGTTTAAGTTTAAGCTAGGATAAACGGGTTTAACCAATATCGTCTCCAGTAAAAACATTTCCACGTCAAAATGACAAATTATTAGCATTTATTGGCCAAACCGATAGAGATAGGGCAAAAAGTCACTGGACCTTTTTTGTAGATCGTCTTATTTTGTATTAAAATCCGCTTTTTAATTTACCCTAACTTTAAAGATTTTGCCGATATAGAACCCAGAAACAAAATTATGAAGTAAAACTTGAAAAAGCGACACATTTAAATGCGTTTTCCGGCCAAACCATTAAGGATAGGGTAAAATGTTACTGGACCTTTTTTGGTAGATCGCGCCGTTTCCTAAATCCCATTGAAAATTTGTTTTGAGCTGCGACCAAACGGTTCGGCCGCTATCGAGTCTGGAAGGTAAATGATTAAGTGAAAATTGCGAAAATTTTACACATAATTGCGTTTTGCGGCCAAACCAATAGAGATAGAGCAAAAAATCCACTTGACCTTTTTTGTAGATCACTCCATTCCCGACTAACGATTTTTTCTCAGATCCGAGCTAGCTCTAACGGTTCGCCCGCTATCGGGCTTCAAAGAAAAGCCTGCAAGAGTGAAAAGTGCGAAAGTTTGCCAATTTTTTTTGAGGGGTTTAAAAGTAAAAATATCCGGTTTTCAGACTTTTCCCGGTGGTTTTGAAGGTAAAAGCTACGTGCGTTCAAAATTTGGTGTTTCCAGCACTTCTAGAAGTGGGTTAGAATTTCGTATACCCTATCAGTCAGTGAGTTACATATGCGGCTGTATATATTAGGGACTCGCCTTCGGCTCGCTGGGGGCTAACGCCCCCAGGCCCCCATGATGTACGCTTGCAAACTCGGGGATGAGCGGTTAAATTTTACGCTTGCCAAATTCGGGGATAAGAGAGATTTGGTGATTGTTAAAATTCAGGACATGAGGTCATGCCAGGAAAGTCCCTGGGGGGGGGGGGGGGTTAATGTTACTGGGGAGTTAAGACATCAGGGTTATACCAGGAACTTTTCCAAGGGGGTTAAGAGATTTGGTGATTGGTAAAATTCGGACATGAGGTCATGCCAGAACATTCCCAGGGGGGGGTTCACATTACCGGGGGATAAGACACCAGGGGTTATCTGGTCATACCAGGAACTTCCCAGGGGGGTTATGAGATTTGGTGATTGGTAAAATTCGGACATGAGGTCAAGCCAGTATACTTCCCTGGGAGGGTTAATGTTACCGAGGGGGTTAACACATCAGGGGGTTTAATTTATTCAGGAGATTATCTGGTCATACCAGGAAAATATCGGGGCGGAGATAATTATTTAATTTTTTATTAATAATGAAATTAAAACTTATTTTACATGTAAATTTATATATATCTTTTATATAATGCAGCATAATATAATTATTCTGTGGAACAATTAGTAAAGAATTCACTTTAAATCCCTAATTTACTATTGACGATTAATTAAAACGTTAATGGCCCAATTCATTTATTGATTAATTAATTAAATTAACATAATGTTATCGGGGGATTAATGGCGTTACACCCAGTGCCACCTTTCGGGTATGGTCCGAGAATCGGGGATTTAAGGCGGAATTCGGAATTATATTGGACCTATTATCCATCGAATTAATTTCAGTTTTAATAAAGTTTTGAGTTAATGCATTTTGTGGCGGCTTAAACCCGTGTAGAGATTCGACAAAAAGTGACTGGGACCTTTTCTTGTCGGAAATTTGATTTTGTCTTTCGATTATGCCATCAGATCTAAGCCTACGACCTATAATTTAGGCAGTAAAGAGCTTAGGACAAAAGGCTGCACTGGGCAGTTTAAAAATATCACGTAAAAACTTAAAAAATCCAATACTTTAAAACGCGTTTTATGCAGCCAAACCGTTGAGGATAGGGCAAAATGTTACTGAGCATTTTTTTGTAGATCACGCAATTTCTTAAATCCTTTTAAAAATTTGTTTTGAGCTACGACCAACCGTTTAGCCGCTATCGAGCCCGAAAGGTAAATTTGTAGGCGAAAATTTCCAAATATTTTCACTTAATCACGTTTTGCGGCCAAACCAATGGAGATAGAGTAAAGAGTTTACTGGCACATTTTTGTAGATTACCTCATTTCCTAACTCCAACGTCTGTCATTATTTCGACCATCCCGTCCAATGGTTTCGCCGCTAATCGAGCCCGAAAACAAAAGTTTCACGTAAAAATTACAAAACAATTGCACATAATCACGTTTTTTTTCGGCCGAACCACTGGAGGATAGAGCAAAAAGTTACTGGACCTTTTCTGTAGATCGCGCAATTTGCTAATTTGATGGGTCAATCAGATTTGAGCTACGACCTAACCGTTCGGCCCACTATCAGGCTCAAAACTTTATTTTAAGCAAAAAAATCTCTGGAATGTCAAACATTCCCGCGTTTTGACGCTTAACCACACGAGATAGGACAAAAAGTCACTGGACCTATTTTGTAAGAGCACTTCATTCCCCACTAAACTATTATTCATCAGATCCGAGCTACAACCTACGGTTTAGGACGCTAGCAGAGCCTCAAACGAAAATCCTACAAGCGAAAATCGTCAAAATTTGACAATATTTTCGAATTTGGAGAGCATGTTTCGGGTGGCCCGGTAGAGATGCGGGGAAGTATAATGTGCCCATTCTGTAGATCATAAAATTTGCTAAAACCCCTTAAAAATTATATTTGAGCTACTACCTACGGTTTAGTCGCTAGACGGCTCGAAAGCAAAAAACTACACCAGTTTTTAACCAGTTTCAACCGGTTTTTTTAATTTTTTTTGAGGGGTTTAAAATTAAAAATTCCCGGTTTTTTCAGACTTTTCCTGTGGGTCATATTACAAAAGGTACCTGCATGCCAAATTTCAAGTTTCCAGCACTTCTAGAAGTAATGTTTAGAATTTGTATCTATATATCAGTGAGTGAGTGAGTCAGTTTCACATGCGGCTGTATAAGTATATTTAGATAACCGTTAGAGATACGAGAAAAAGTGACTGGACTTTTCTTGTCGGAAATTTTGATTTTTTTCTTTCGATTATGTGCCATCAGATTTAAGCTACGACCTATAATTTAGGCAGTACAGAGCTTAGGACAAAAGGCTGCACTGGGCAGTTTTAAAAATATCACGTAAAACTTAAAAAATCAATACTTTAAAACCGCGTTATGCAGCCAAACCGTTGAGGATTAGGGCAAAATGTTACTGAGCATTTTTTGTAGATCACGGCAATTTCTTAAATCCTTTTAAAAATTTGTTTTGAGCTACGACCAAACCGTTTAGGAGCCGCTATCGAGCCCGAAAGGTAAATTTGTAGGCGAAAATTTCCAAATATTTTCACTTAATCACGTTTTGCGGCCAAACCAATGGAGATAGAGTAAAGAGTTACTGGCACATTTTTGTAGATTACCTCATTTCCTAACTCCAACGTCTGTCTTATTTCGACCTCCGTCCAATGGTTTTTCGCCGCTATCGAGCCCGAAAACAAAAGTTTCACGTAAAAATTACAAAAACAATTGCACATAATCACGTTTTTCGGCCGAAACCACTGGAGATAGAGCAAAAAGTTACTGGACCTTTTCTGTAGATTCGCGCAATTTGCTAATTTGATGGGTCAATCAGATTTGAGCTACGACCTACCGTTCGGCCACTATCAGGCTCAAAAACTTTATTTTAAGCAAAAAAATCTCTGGAATGTCAAACATTCCCGCGTTTTGTGACGCTTAAACCACACGAGATAGGGACAAAAAGTCACTGGACCTATTTTGTAGTGCACTTCATTCCCCACTAACTATTATTCATCAGATCCGAGCTACAACCTACGGTTTAGACGCTACAGAGCCTCAAACGAAAATCTACAAGCGAAAATCGTCAAAATTTGACAATATTTTCGAATTTGAGAGCATGTTTCGGGGTGGCCCGGTAGAGATGCGGGGAAGTATAATGTGCCCATTCTGTAGATCATAAAATTTGCTAAAACCCGTTAAAAATTATATTTTGAGCTTACTACCTACGGTTTAGTCGCCTAGACGGCTCGAAAGCAAAAAACTACACTAGTTTTTAACCAGTATTCAACCGGTTTTTTTAATTTTTTTTGAGGGGTTTTAAAATTAAAAATTCCCGGTTTTTTCAGACTTTTCCTGTGGGTCATATTACAAAAGGTACCTGCATGCCAAATTTCAAGTTTCCAGCACTTCTAGAAGTAATGTTTAGAATTTGTATCTATATATCAGTGAGTTGAGTGAGTCAGTTTTCACATGCGGCTGTATAAGTATTTAGATAACCGTTAGAGATACGAGAAAAAGTGACTGGACTTTCTTGTCGGAAAATTTGATTTTTTCTTTTCGATTATGCCATCAGATTTAAGCTACGACCTATAATTTAGGCAGTACAGAGCTTAGGACAAAAGGCTGCACTGGGCAGTTTAAAAATAATCACGTAAAACTTAAAAAATCAATACTTTAAAAACGCGTTATGCAGCCAAACCGTTGAGGATAGGGCAAAAATGTTACTGAGCATTTTTTGTAGATCACGCAATTTCTTAAATCCTTTTAAATATTTGTTTTGAGCTACGACCAACCGTTTTAGCCGCTATCGAGCCCGAAAGGTAAATTTGTAGGCGAAAATTTCCAAAATATTTTCACTTAATCACGTTTTGCGGCCAAACCAATGGAGATAGAGTAAAGAGTTACTGGCACAATTTTTGTAGATTACCTCATTTCCTAACTCCAACGTCTGTCTTATTTCGACCTCCGTCCAATGGTTTCGCCGCTATCGAGCCCGAAAACAAAAGTTTCACGTAAAAAATTACAAAACAATTGCACATAATCACGTTTTTTCGGCCGAACCACTGGAGATAGGAGCAAAAAGTTACTGGACCTTTTCTGTAGATCGCGCAATTTGCTAATTTGATGGGTCAATCAGATTTGAGCTACGACCTACCGTTCGGCCACTATCAGGCTCAAAACTTTATTTTAAGCAAAAAAAATCTCTGGAATGTCAAACATTCCCCGCGTATTTGACGCTTAACCACAACGAGATAGGACAAAAAGTCACTGGACCTATTTTGTAGAGCACTTCATTCCCCACTAACTATTATTCATCAGATCCGAGCTACAACCTACGGTTTAGACGCTAACAGAGCCTCAAACGAAAAATCTACAAGCGAAAATCGTCAAAATTTGACAATCATTTTCGAATTTGAGAGCATGTTTCGGGTGGCCCGGTAGAGATGCGGGGGAAGTATAATGTGCCCATTCTGTAGATCATAAAATTTGCTAAAACCCCCTTAAAAATTATATTTGAGCTACTACCTACGGTTTAGGTCGCTAGACGGCTCGAAAGCCAAAAAACTACACACCAGTTTTTAAACCAGTTTCAACCGGTTTTTTAATTTTTTTTGAGGGGTTTAAAATTAAAAATTCCCGGTTTTCAGACTTTTTCCTGTGGGTCATATTACAAAAGGTACCCTGCATGCCAAATTTCAAGTTTCCAGCACTTCTAGAAGTATGTTAGAATTTGTATATCTATATATCAGTGAGTGATGTGAGTCAGTTTCACATGCCGGCTGTATAAGTATTTAGATAACCGTTAGAGATACGAGAAAAAGTGACTGGACTTTTCTTGTCGGAAATTTGATTTTTTCTTTCGATTATGCCATCAGATTTAAGCTACGACCTATAATTTAGGCAGTACAGAGCTTAGGACAAAAGGCTGCACTGGGCAGTTTAAAAATTATCACGTAAAACTTAAAAAATCAATACTTTAAAACGCGTTATGCAGCCAAACCGTTGAGGATTAGGGCAAAATGTTACTGAGCATTTTTTGTAGATCACGCAATTTCTTAAATCCTTTTTAAAAATTTGTTTTGAGCTACGACCAAACGTTTAGCCGCTATCGAGCCCGAAAGGTAAATTTTGTAGGCGAAAATTTCCAAATATTTTCACTTAATCACGTTTTGCGGCCAAACCAATGGAGATAGAGTAAAAGAGTTACTGGCACATTTTTGTAGATTACCATCATTTCCTAACTCCAACGTCTGTCTTATTTCGACCTCCGTCCAATGGTTTCGCCGCTATCGAGCCCGAAAACAAAAGTTTCACGTAAAAAATTACAAAAAAATTGCAACATAATCACGTTTTTCGGCCGAACCACTGGAGATAGAGCAAAAAGTTACTGGACCTTTTCTGTAGAATCGCGCAATTTGCTAATTTGATGGGTCAATCAGATTTGAGCTACGACCTAACCGTTCGGCCACTATCAGGCTCAAAACTTTATTTTAAGCAAAAAAATCTCTGGAATGTCCAAACATTTCCCCGCGTTTTGACGCTTAACCACACGAGATAGGACAAAAAGTCACTGGACCTATTTTGTAGAGCACTTCATTCCCCACTAACTATTATTCATCAGATCCGAGGCTACAACCTACGGTTTAGGACGCCTACAGAGCCTCAAACGAAAATCTACAAGCGAAAATCGTCAAAATTTGACAATATTTTCGAATTTGAGAGCATGTTTCGGGTGGCCCGGTAGAGATGCGGGGAAGTATAATGTGCCCATTCTGTAGATCATAAAATTTGCTAAAACCCGTTAAAAAATTATATTTGAGCTACTACCTACGGTTTAGTCGCTAGACGGCCTCGAAAGCAAAAAACTACACTAGTTTTTAACCAGTTTCAACCGGTTTTTAATTTTTTTGAGGGGTTTCAAAATTAAAAAATTCCCGGTTTTCAGACTTTTCCTGTGGGTCATATTACAAAAGGTACCTGCATGCCAAATTTCAAGTTTCCAGCACTTCTAGAAGTATGTTAGAATTTGTATCTATATATCAGTGAGTGAGTGAGTCAGTTTCACATGCGGCTGTATAAGTATTTAGATAACCGTTAGAGATACGAGAAAAAGTGACTGGACTTTTCTTGTCGGAAATTTGATTTTTTCTTTCGATTATGCCATCAGATTTAAGCTACGACCTATAATTTAGGCAGTACAGAGCTTAGGACAAAAGGCTGCACTGGGCAGTTTAAAAATATCACGTAAAACTTAAAAAATCAATACTTTAAAACGCGTTATGCAGCCAAACCGTTGAGGATAGGGCAAAATGTTACTGAGCATTTTTTGTAGATCACGCAATTTCTTAAATCCTTTTAAATATTTGTTTTGAGCTACGACCAACCGTTTAGAGTGCCGCTATCGAGCCCGAAAGGTAAATTTGTAGGCGAAAATTTCCAAATATTTTCACATTAATCACGTTTTGCGGCCAAACCAATGGAGATAGAGTAAAGAGTTACTGCACATTTTTGTAGATTACCTCATTTCCTAACTCCAACGTCCTGTCTTATTTCGACCTCCGTCCAATGGTTTCGCCGCTATCGAGCCCGAAAACAAAAGTTTCACGTAAAAATTACAAAAACGAATTGGCACATAATCACGTTTTTTCGGCCCGAACCACTGGAGATAGAGCAAAAAGTTACTGGACCTTTTCTGTAGATCGCGCAATTTGCTAATTTGATGGGTCAATCAGATTTGAGCTAACGAGCTACCGTTCGGCCACTATCAGGCTCAAAACTTTTATTTTAAGCAAAAAAATCTCTGGAATGTCAAACATTCCCGCGTTTTGGACGCTTAACCACACGAGATAGGAACAAAAAGTCACTGGACCTATTTTGTAAGAGCACTTCATTCCCCACTAACTATTATTCATCAGATCCGAGCTACAACCTACGGTTTAGACGCTACAGAGCCTCAAACGAAAATCTACAAGCGAAAATCGTCAAAATGTTTGACAATATTTTCGAATTTGAGAGCATGTTTCGGGTGGCCCGGTAGAGATGCGGGGAAGTATAATGTGCCCAATTCTGTAGATCATAAAATTTGCTAAAACCCCTTAAAAATTATATTTGAGCTACTACCTACGGTTTAGTCGCTAGACGGGCTCGAAAGCAAAAAAACTACACCAGTTTTTTAAACCAGTTTTCAACCGGTTTTTAATTTTTTTGAGGGGTTTAAAATTAAAAATTCCCGGTTTTCAGACTTTTCCTGTGGGTCATATTACAAAAGGTACCTGCATGCCAAATTTCAAGTTTCCAGCACTTCTAGAAGTATGTTAGAATTTGTATCTATATATCAGTGAGTGAGTGAGTCAGTTTCACATGCGGCTGTATAAGTATTTAGAATAACCGTTAGAGATACGAGAAAAAGTGACTGGACTTTTCTTGTCGGAAATTTGATTTTTTCTTTCGATTTATGCCATCAGATTTAAGCTACGACCTATAATTTAGGCAGTAACAGAGCTTAGGACAAAAGGCTGCACTGGGCAGTTTAAAAATATCACGTAAAACTTAAAAAATCAATACTTTAAAACGCGTTATGCAGCCAAACCGTTGAGGATAGGGCAAAATGTTACTGAGGCATTTTTTGTAGATCACGCAATTTCTTAAAATCCTTTTAAAAATTTGTTTTGAGCTACGACCAACCGTTTTGCCGCTATCGAGCCCGAAAGGTAAATTTGTAGGCGAAAATTTCCAAATATTTTCACTTAATCACGTTTTGCGGCCAAACCAATGGAGATAGAGTAAAGAGTTACTGGCACATTTTTGTAGATTACCTCATTTTCCTAACTCCAACGTCTGTCTTATTATTTCGACCTCCGTCCAATGGTTTTCGCCGCTATCGAGCCCGAAAACAAAAGTTTCACGTAAAAATTACAAAACAATTGCACATAATCACGTTTTTCGGCCGAACCAACTGGAGATAGAGCAAAAAGTTACTGGACCTTTTTCTGTAGATCGCGCAATTTGCTAATTTGATGGGTCAATCAGATTTGAGCTACGACCTACCGTTCGGCCACTATCAGGCTCAAAACTTTATTTTAAGCAAAAAAATCTCTGGAATGTCAAACATTCCCGCGTTTTGACGCTTAACCACACGAGATAGGACAAAAAGTCACTGGGACCTATTTTGTAGAGCACTTCATTCCCCACTAACTATTATTCATCAGATCCGAGCTACAACCTACGGTTTAGACGCTACAGAGCCTCAAACGAAAATCTACAAGCGAAAATCGTCAAAATTTGACAATATTTTCGAATTTGAGAGCATGTTTCGGGTGGCCCGGTAGAGATGCGGGGAAGTATAATGTGCCCATTCTGTAGATCATAAAATTTGCTAAAACCCCTTAAAAATTATATTTGAGCTACTAACCTACGGTTTAGTCGCTAGACGGCTCGAAAGCAAAAAACTACACCAGTTTTTAACCAGTTTCAACCGGTTTTTAATTTTTTTGAGGGGTTTAAAATTAAAAATTCCCGGTTTTCAGACTTTTCCTGTGGGTCATATTACAAAAGGTACCTGCATGCCAAATTTCAAGTTTCCAGCACTTCTAGAAGTATGTTAGAATTTGTATCTATATATCAGTGAGTGAGTGAGTCAGTTTCACATGCGGCTGTATAAGTATTTAGATAACCGTTAGAGATACGAGAAAAAGTGACTGGACTTTTCTTGTCGGAAATTTGATTTTTTCTTTCGATTATGCCATCAGATTTAAGCTACGACCTATAATTTAGGCAGTACAGAGCTTAGGACAAAAGGCTGCACTGGGCAGTTTAAAAATATCACGTAAAACTTAAAAAATCAATACTTTAAAACGCGTTATGCAGCCAAACCGTTGAGGATAGGCAAAAATGTTACTGAGCATTTTTTGTAGATCACGCAATTTCTTAAAATCCTTTTAAAAATTTGTTTTGAGCTACGACCAACCGTTTAGCCGCTATCGAGCCCGAAAGGTAAATTTGTAGTGCGAAAATTTCCAAATATTTTCACTTAATTCACGTTTTGCGGCCAAACCAATGGAGATAGAGTAAAGAGTTAACTGGCACATTTTTGTAGATTACCTCATTTCCTAACTCCAACGTCTGTCTTATTTCGACCTCCGTCCAATGGTTTCGCCGCTATCGAGCCCGAAAACAAAAGTTTCACGTAAAAAATTACAAAAACAATTGCACATAATCACGTTTTTTTTTTCGGCCGAACCACTGGAGATAGAGCAAAAAGTTTACTGGACCTTTTCTGTAGATCGCGCAATTTGCTAATTTGATGGGTCAAATCAGATTTGAGCTACGACCTACCGTTCGGCCACTATCAGGCTCAAAACTTTATTTTAAGCAAAAAAATCTCTGGAATGTCAAACATTCCCGCGTTTTGACGCTTAACCACACGAGATAGGACAAAAAGTCACTGGACCTATTTTGTAGAGCACTTCATTCCCCACTAACTATTATTCATCAGATCCGAGCTACAACCTACGGTTTAGAGACGCTACAGAGCCTCAAACGAAAATCTACAAGCGAAAATCGTCAAAAATTTGACAATATTTTCGAATTTGAGAGCATGTTTCGGGTGGCCCGGTAGAGATGCGGGGAAGTATAATGTGCCCATTCTGTAGATCATAAAATTTGCTAAAACCCCTTAAAAATTATATTTGAGCTACTACCTACGGTTTAGTCGCTAGACGGCTCGAAAGCAAAAAACTAACACCAGTTTTTAAACCAGTTTCAACCGGTTTTTAATTTTTTGAGGGGTTTAAAATTAAAAATTCCCGGTATTTTCAGACTTTTCCTGTGGGTCATATTACAAAAGGTACCTGCATGCCAAATTTCAAGTTTCCAGCACTTCTAGAAGTTATGTTAGAATTTGTATCTATATATCAGTGAGTGAGTGAGTCAGTTTCACATGCGGCTGTATAAGTATTTAGATAACCGTTAGATTAGATAACCGTTAGATACGAGAAAAAGTGACTGGACCTTTCTTGTCGAAAATTTAATTTTCTCTTCGATTATGCCCATCAGATTTAAGCTACGACCTATAATTTAGGCAGTACAGAGTATAGGACAAAAGACTGCACTGGGCAGTTTTTAAAAAATATCACGTAAAACAATAAAAATCAATACTTTAAAACGCGTTATGCGGCCAAACCGTTGAGGATAGGGCAAAATGTTACTGAACATTTTTTGTAGATCACCGCAATTTCATAAATCCTGTTAAAAATTTGTTTTGAGCTACGACCAAACCGTTTAGACGCTATCAAGCCCGGAATGTAAATTTTTAGGCGAAAATGTCCAAATATTTTAACTTAATCGCGTTTTGCGTCAAACTAATGAAAATAGAGTAAAAAAATTACTTAACCTTTTTTGTAGATCATATTATTTCCTAAATCTAATCTTTTGTTTTATTTTGACCTCCGACCGATGGTTACGCGCCGCTTTATCGACCCCATAATCAAAATTTTCACGTAAAATTTACAAACAAATTGCACATAATCACGTTTTTTCGGCCAAACCAATGGAGATAGGGAAAAAAGTCAACTGGACCTTTCCTGTAGATAACGTAATTTGCTAATTTGATGGGTCAATCAGATTTGAGCTTACGACCTACCGTTTCGGCCACTATCGGGCTCGAAACTTTATTTTAAGCGAAAAAATCTCTGGAATGTCAAACATTTCCGTGTTTTGTGGCTTAACCACACGAGATAGGACAAAAAGTCACTAGACCTTTCTTGTAGTTCACTTCATTTCCTGACTAACGATTTTTCGTCCAGATTGAAGCTAGCTCCAACGGTTCACCCGCTATCAGGCTTACAAGAAATGCCTGCAGGGGTGAAGAATGCGCGATTTTTGAGGAATTTTTTTGAGGGGTTTAAAAGTAAAAAAGTCCTGTTTTCAGACTTTTCCTCCGGGTCATATTGTGAAAGGTACCTGCGTGCCAAATTTCAAGTTTCCCAGCACTTCTAGAAACTATGTTAGAATTTGTATCTATATGTCAGTCAGTCAGTTACACATGCGGCTGTATAAGTATTTAGATAAACAAGCTAGCACTGAGCTCGAAAGGCGATAAAATAATTGTTTCTATAAAATAAGATTGATACAATACCGTATGGTTTATAAAAAAGAAACAAAATCTGAACATATTAATATGAATTAAATAAACTGTTTAAAAAAATTAAAAATAACATTTGCTAACGCTCAGCCAATTCGCGATGTGCTCTATTAGCCACTTACACTAGTCACTGGTTTACGAATTAATATAAATTCAATATGAAACTGTTATTAATTGTACCAATTCTATTCGGAAAAAATAAAAAACCCTTAAAATTGCCAATTCACAAAAAAGATTTTGCCATTGAGAGCGTATAACAGGCTTACGGCAAGGTAAACGACAAAAAGCTACTGAACCTTTTTTGTAGATCCTATTAATGGCTATTTAATAAAGTGTTTAAGTTTAAGCTAGGATAAACGGGTTAACCAATATCGTCTCCAGTAAAAACATTTCCACGTCAAAATGACAAATTATTAGCATTTATTGGCCAAACCGATAGAGATAGGGCAAAAAGTCACTGGACCTTTTTTGTAGATCGTCTTATTTTGTATTAAAATCCGCTTTTTAATTTACCCTAACTTTAAAGATTTTGCCGATATAGAACCCAGAAACAAAATTATGAAGTAAAACTTGAAAAAGCGACACATTTAAATGCGTTTTCCGGCCAAACCATTAAGGATAGGGTCAAATGTTACTGGACCTTTTTGGTAGATCGCGCCGTTTCCTAAATCCCATTGAAAATTTGTTTTGAGCTGCGACCAACGGTTCGGCCGCTATCGAGCCTGGAAGGTAAATGATTAAGTGAAAATTGCGAAAATTTTACACATAATTGCGTTTTGCGGCCAAACCAATAGAGATAGAGCAAAAATCCACTTGACCTTTTTTGTAGATCACTCCATTCCCGACTAACGATTTTTTCTCAGATCCGAGCTAGCTCTAACGGTTCGCCCGCTATCGGGCTTCAAAGAAAAGCCTGCAAGAGTGAAAAGTGCGAAAGTTTGCCAATTTTTTTGAGGGGTTTTAAAAGTAAAAATATCCGGTTTTCAGACTTTTCCCGGTGGTTTGAAGGTAAAAGCTACGTGCGTTCAAAATTTGGTGTTTCCAGCACTTCTAGAAGTGGGTTAGAATTTCGTATACCCTATCAGTCAGTGAGTTACATATGCGGCTGTATATATTAGGGACTCGCCTTCGGCTCGCTGGGGGCT
Organism: Homalodisca vitripennis; assembly: GCF_021130785.1. Classification (NCBI taxonomy): domain Eukaryota; kingdom Metazoa; phylum Arthropoda; class Insecta; order Hemiptera; family Cicadellidae; genus Homalodisca; species Homalodisca vitripennis. The sequence goes on from NW_025782035.1 coordinate 26,354, forward strand.
ACGCCCCCAGGCCCCCAAGGTAGATGCTTAAAATTCGGGGATAAGCGGAATTCGGTGACTGGCTAAGTCCGGACATTAGGTAAATGACAAGGGATTTAAAAATTGACCTTTTTATTGATTTTTTTCCGGATTCGTGTCCAAACTTTTGACTTTGAGGGCATTTTGCGGCTAAACCGTTAGAGATACGACAAAAAGTGACCGGACCTTTCTTGTCGGAAATTTAATTTTGTGTTTCGATTATGCCATCAGATTTGAGCTACGAGCTCTGGTTTAGGAAGTACAGAGTGTGGTAGTAAAGTCTGCACCTGTCAACTATTGTAAATTGTTGAGTGGAAATATAGTAAAACACCTACCCTAAGTCAACATTTTTAAGTTGCTTAGGGGGTTTTATTTGCTCAGGAGTGTATATAGTCATGCCAGGAAATTCCCAGGGGGGAAGTTAATCTTACCGAGGTTAAGCCATCAGGGGGTTTAATTTACTCAGGAGGTTATCTAGTCATAACAGGAAAATTCCCGGGGGTGGTTAAAGGATTTGGTGATTGGTAGATCTGATGTACGCTAGCAAAATCGGGGATGAGAGGGATTTGGTGATTGGTAAAATTCGGACATGAGGTCATGCCGAGAAATTCCCTGGGGGGGTTTAATGTTATCGGGGTTAAGACATCAGGGGGTTTATTTTACTCAGGAGGTTATCTGGTCTTACCAGTAAATTCCCGGGGGGGGGTTAATGTTACCGGGGGTAAATGACACACTGGGGTCTATTTTTGAGGGTGTTTGTGTCTGTGAACAAAACAAAACTTCCACTCTGTTCCATATCTACTACTGACGCTTAGCTAACGCTCAGCTAATTTCTAATGTGGGGTTGTATTCACTCGTTAACCTAGCAAAGCAAGTGCAGTCTGAATCTGGAATGAATTACACAAATATTTATCGCACATAAATTTAAAACTCAAAAAATTGCCAATCCCACGACAAATATTTTACCATTTATAGAGTTTTTTCCAGGCTTATTAAAGGATGTAAAACTAGGGGTGTTTGCCTAATTAAGGGATAAGAGTGGTTTATTGATAGGTAAAATTCGGACATGAGGTCATTACAAGGAATTCCCAGGGGGGGAGGGGTTAAACGTTACCAAGGGTTAAGACATCAGGGGGTTTATCTGGTCATCCTGGGAACTTCCCAAAGGGGGGTTAAGAGATTTGGTGATTGGTAAAATTCCTGTCTAGTTATTGAACATTTAGGATTTAAGTTATGACCAATGGTTCGGCTGCTACTGCCTCCCAGAAACAAAATGTTCATCTAAAAATAATAAAACATTTCCTTTTAAACAGGTTTTTAGGCCAGACCACTTAGGATAAGGCAAAAAGTTACTGGACTTTTTTTATAGAACACGTCGTTTACTAAAAGTTGTTTAAATGACGTGTTTTGAGCTACGGACCAACCCGTTTTAGCCGCTATCAAGGCTGGAATGAAAATTTGTAGGCGAAAATTTCCAAATATTTTCACTTAATCGCGTTTTGCGGTCAAAATAATGGAGATATAGTAAAAAGTAACTGAACCTTTTTTGTAGATCATATTATTTACTAAATCTAACCTTTGTTTTATTTTGACCTCCGACCAATTGTTTCGCCGCTATCGACCCCAAAAACAAAGTTTTCACGTAAAAATTACATAAATTTTGCACATAATCGCGTATTGCGGTCATACCGATGGAGATAGGGCAAAAAGTCACCAGACCATTTCTGTAGATCACGGTAATTTGCTAATTTGATGGGTCAATCAGATTGAGCTACGACCAACGGTTTCGGCCGCTATCGGGCTCGAAACATTATTTTTATCAAAAAAATCTCTGGAATGTCAAATGTTCGAGCGTTTTTGTCGCTTAACCATGGAAGATAGAGCAAAAAGTCACTGGACCTTTTTTGTTGTTCACTTTCATTCCTGACTAACGATTTTTCGTCAGATCGAAGCTAGCTCCAACGGTTCGCCCCGCTATCGGGCTTACAAGAAAGGCTTGCAAGGGTAAAGAAATGCGCGATTTTTCGGGAATTTTTTTGAGGGGTTTAAAAGTAAAAATTCCCGGTTTTCAGACTTTTCCTGTTGGTTATACGGCAAAAGGTACCTGCGTGCAAAATTTCAAGTTTCTAGCACTTCTAGAAGTAGGTTAGAATTTGTATACATATATCAGTCAGTCAGTTTCACATGCGGCTGTATATATAATAGGACTCGCCTTCGGCTCGCTGGGGGCTACGCCCCCAGGCCCCCATGATGTACGCTTGGCAAATTCGGGGATAAGAGAGATTTGGTGGATTTTTTAAAACTCCGACGTGAGGCATACCGGGAAATTCCCTAGGGGGGTTTAATGTTACCAGGAGGTTTAATTTACTCAGGAGGTTATCCGGTCATTCCAGGAAATTCACGGGGGTGGTTAAAGGATTCGGTGTTTGGTAAATTTGATGTACGCTTACAAATTTGGGGATAAGAGAGATTGGTGATTGTTAAAATTGGAACATGAGGTTCATGCCAGGAAAGATTCCCTGGGGGGGGGTTTAATGTTACTGGGGGTTAAGACATCAGGGGGCTATCCGGTTATACGAGGAACGTCCCATGGGGGTTAAAGAGATTTGGTGATTGTTAGAATTCGGACATGAGTCATTGACAGGAAATTCCCTGGGGGGGGGTTTAATGTTTACCAGGAGGGTTAACACATCAGGGGGTGTAATTTACTCAGTTGGGTTATCTGGTCATTCCAGGAAATTGCGGGGGGGGTTAATGTTACCGGGGGTCAACGACACACCCCAGGCTCCCTTTCGGGGGTTGGCAAAAATTCGGGGATAAGCGGAATTCGGAATTAAATTGGACCCTATTTTATTGAATTTTTCAGTTTTAATCAAAGTTTTGACTTTAATGGCATTTCACGTGTTAACCGTTAGAGATACAAGAAAAAGTGACTGGACCTTTCTTGTCGGAAATTTAATTTTGTCTTTTTTTTAAATTTAAAATTCGATTTTACCCTCGGATTTGAGCTACGATCTCTGGTTTAGTCGGTACAACGCTTAGGATAAAAGTCTGCACTGGTCAGCTGTTGTGTAAACAGATTTAGTGTAAATAAAATTTAAAACTACCTTTATCAGATTATTAAGTTGATCAGGGGGTTTAATTTAATCAGGAGTTTCATCAACCGAGAAATTCCCGGAAAGGGGGTTTTATGTTCTCGGGGGGTTAACACATCAGGGGGTTTAATTTACTCAGGAGGTTATCTGGTCATACCAGGAAATCCTCGGAGGGGGGTTAATGTTACCGGGGGCTAATGACACACCTGTCCCTATTTTAGACGGTGTTGTGTCTGTGAAGAAAATAAAAATTTATTCTGTCCCTATCTACTATTGACGCATAGCTAACGCTCACCAACTTATTATGTGGGGTTGTATTCACTCGTTAACCTAGCAAAGCCTGAATCCTGATTGAATTACACAAATATTAGTCACATATAGGCCTAATATATATTTAAAACTCCAAAAATTTCCAATTCACGACAAATATTTTACTATTTATTGCGTTTTTTCAGGCTTATTAAAGTACATACAGCAAAAAGTTACTGGACTTTTTTTGTAGAACACGTCGTTTACCTAAAACTTATTAAGTTGCATTTTTTTGAGCTAACGACCAACCGTTTTAGCCGCTATCAAGCCCGGAATGTAAATTTGTAGGCGAAAATTTCAAAATATTTTCACTTAATCGCGTTTTGCGGTCAAACTAATGGAGATATAGTAAAAAGCCACTCAACCCCTTTTTGTAGATCATATTATTTCCTAAATCTAACCTTTGTTTTATTTTGACTTCCTGACCAATGGTTTTGCCGCTATCGACAAAAAAAACAAAAATGTTTCACGTAAATATTACAAATAAATTGCACATAACCACGTTTTTCGGCCAAACCAATGCAGATAGGGCAAAAAAGTCCACTGGACCTTTTCTGTAGATCACATAATTTGCTAATTTGATGGGTCAATCAGATTTGAGCTACAACCTACCGTTCGGCCGCTATCGGGCTCGAAACTTTATTTTAAGCGAAAAAATCTCTGGAATGTCAAATGTTCGAGCGTTTTGTCGCTTAACCATGGAAGATAGAGCAAAAAGTCACTGTACCTTTTTTGTAGTTCATTTCATTCCTGATTATGAATTTTTTGTCAGATCGAAGCTAGCTCCAACAGTTCACCCGCTATCAGGCTTACAAGAAATGCCTGCAGGGGTGAAGAATGCGCGATTTTTGAGGAATTTTTTTGAGGGGTTTAGAAGTAAAAAAGTCCGGTTTTTCAGACTTTTCCTCCGGGTCATATTGTGAAAGGTACCTGCATGCCAAATTTCAAGTTTCCAGCACTTCTAGAACTATGTTAGAATTAAGTATCTATACATCAGTCAGTGAGTGAGTGAGTGAGTTACACATGCGGCTGTATATTATATGGGATACTACGAAAACTTGTAATAATAACCCGTCCTTTACGTTATTTATAATCTCTACATGTCCAAGAAAGTGAATTCGAGCTTCAAAATTAAATTAAGAAAGTATAAGCAACTAACAACAATTATATTTTCTATTCGTATTATATAAATTTAAAATTCAGGAAATTGTGGATTAAATTTACCATGTTTTATAAATATCTTGGTTAATAGAAAAACTATAATTGCCACGTAGATTTAAAATTAAGATTTTGGGTAAAATTACAACATATGAAGCAAATAACAAACCTAAAAAGTTGCAACTAGTAACCATTGCAGCATAGAAGACCATTAATGACATTCACATTTTTGATGTGTATAGTTAGGCTATCTATATATAAGAAAGACTCACAAGCTTCTATTATTTCAGATAAACGTTATGAAAAAGGAGGAACCGATCATTTGGATTAAATTTTTTAATCATATTCTGTAACTTGAAATTTACTGTAAAGATTACAGCTCTCTTATTTAAAAATCATCATCTGAACCTTCCTTTCGAATTATGAAACCAACACCCTTGCTCGTAACCAAAATGTGCCACATCAGCAGAATGACATTTTTTAGGACCTCTCTATCTGCTCTCAGCAACCTCTTGCTCTTTATTTCAAGCTATCTCTGAATGAAAATGTATACTGGAAAACTGCCAGGTATAATTAAAGTAAAAAATTTTTCCCTATTGAGGGTTCGAGTTTTAAACGTCTTAAAAAAAATGTACAGGAGTGCAAATAGGAATATCTGCCACCGATCGTCCAGTATTCTTACGAATACTTTCAATGATGAATATGGGGCAATAAGTTCACCCAAAAAATGGTCACTAGCAACTACTACTGCGCTCCGTGAAACAATTAGAAATGGGAATGGTATTCAATTATTTAAACTCTCAATAAATTCCAAAACCTATCTCCTATCTGAAAAATCTGTCCCTTTAGTTATGGAGGTTTAATAATTTATGTTTGTATAATCGATACCAATTGAAGAGGCTCTGATAAACTGAACATCTTTCTCGTATATAATGTCGAGTAATTAATTGTAATGAAACATATCTTGTCAAAAAACATAATATGTTCTATACGTAATATGCATACAAGGGGAATAGCTATAAATATTTTGTGACTGCTAATTAACCAACCAGTAAACAATGCTATTAATTATTGGGCGTCAGATAAAAAATTCCTGAAATTTTAAATATTTCATATTATTTCCGTAAAATATTTTGCCCAGAAGAAGCAGAAAGCTCAAATATAAAAACGGTAAAAACAAAGATAGACAATGGGCTATATCAACTAATAAGCTGCTCATACATTTGGAAACCCAATATTTGACTACTGAAACGTATACGAGTATAATAGAAAGACATATTTTAATAAAATTTAACTATTAGATTTATGAATGTACTTAATAGTTATAGTTTTTTTAATGCAAATGGAAGTACCCACCAGTATAAAAAACATTTTTTACTTTATATTACCCAATGTTATGCTTACTAAATGGCCAAATATAACTTTGTTAACAAGATTAGTTTAAATAAGTTTTAGTTAGATATTTTCATACGAAATTAAATAAATATTTATTTAAAAATGATTCAGTATTAAAATATACTTGGCAAGCCTAATCATAGTATTCAATTAAACTAGTTCATTTCTTAACTATATTAGTTTATGAGCGCTAAATACCTGGAATTATTGTTGTCAATTTCATTATTAATAAAACACCTGGATTTAAGATACTTTTGGTAATTATTCAAGTTTTTCTGTCTTATTATCTGACAGTTTCGTCTTAAATATTATATTACCCGTAGCTTTGCACGCAATTTAGTGGGATTTACACATATATGAGCAATTCTCGTTGGAGTGAAATTATATTCCTATGCCAACCTTGAGTTTGCCTTACAAGCAAACAAAAAGAAAATATGTCAAATATGGTATATCTATAGGAATTTTAATTAAATATGATCTTAAAATGTACATGTACATACACAGATATATGAAGCCTGTTTTCGCGGCCAAACGATATATGAAGCGGCCAAAAGATAACTAATACGGGTTTTATAATAGTCTTTAAATGTATATTTAAATCTACATATTAATTTTGTATGTTATCTACATTACTGTACTAATATAACACGGGATCCTTATTGTTTGCTAAAGAGTACAATTAAATATATATCTTTGTTAACCAAGTTAATTTTTCTTAACTGGATAATACATTTCTAATATGTGCTCAACAACAGTTGCTGAAAAGGTTTACGTAAGAATTGTTTTAACTGTCAAGCTTAATCCATGGCTCAAATGAAATATTGAAATAAAATTGAATATTATGGTTAAAATAAAATTAAACATATGGTTGTGCTGTTTAGACATAAAATAATGTCCACACAAAAACGTTGATATTAATAATTCTAGCAAGAGCAACACAATTCTACGCACATGCATCCTAACGCCCCATCCAGTCTCATCTCCCCTATATAATATATATGCTTTTTTGTTTCAAGCTACTTACTGTAATTTTGAAAAATTTTTTCAGTTATAAAGATTATTTTTTAAGATTGAAATATTATTCATTTATTTAGTAAATAAATAGTTTTCATCATTTAACAGGCCATTTTACTTAATAACATTTTTTTTTGTGTAATGTACCTTTACAGACCAAGATCAGATATTTCAAAACTTTAGAGTGTCGCTTAGATCGTTTGGGTCTTTCAAAAAATTAAATAAGCCTATATGAATACTAGCTATAGGATGGAGTCCTAGGAACCCCAAGAACGTTTGTGCAAAATTTAAATACAATTGGTCCAGTGGTGTTTACGTGATTGAGTAACACATACGCATACGCACGGAGCGATACCATAGGATTGAAAAATAACATTATTATATTTCAACGCAACTAACCATTATACATAATTTAGTTATAGTCCTTGGACAAAATTTGAACCTATGCAGTGTGTATATTGTTCCAAGTCTCTCGTGATAACATTCGAAAAAGTCCTTGTCAGAACTTTAATAATGTATAATGATTGTAGACGCTTCACATTAAGCTGCAAGATTTTCTTTTTTCAGGCTCAACAAACCTGTAATTGGGTTGCTTATCTAAAAATGTTCTCAGAGCTTGTTGGGAATTGATTGATTGTTGAATATCTACAATTATTATAAATGGAGTGATATTCTATTATTTCTTAAAATGTAGTTTAACTTTTCTAATTATTTAATTCACATTAAGCCTAATTTTAGTGTGAGGCTATATAAAAGCGAGGATTTAGCACAAGATGTTTAATTAAAATGTTTGGATTCTTTAAGTTATGAATCATAGGAAGAGATAGTTATAATAAATCTCACATAATAACTGCTACAAATAAGAAATGATAACGGCAAGCAATCTTGGCTTAAACAAGATGTTAAGTCGTCCTCCACTTCAGTTTTGGACGATGTTTGGTGTTTGAGATTATCCGTGTTGATAAAAATATCAACGGGTTTACGTTGCATAAGATTTTAGTCTCCTTTTAAGAATTTATAACTTAATATTGTTTTATTAACTTACTAAAAAACCAAACGTTTAAACATTTATATTATGTCATCGTATTTTACTAAGGATAGTTTTAGATTTAAAATATATGAAATGTACGTGACCAAATTAGAAACAATTATATCTGTTCAGTGCATTTTACATGCTTTTGTATTTCCACGGTTAGTTTCAAGATAATATTTTTCGTAAGACCTAAAACCCGTCTTACGCGTACTAAACCACTACAGTATTAAAGTAATAAACCATTTCAATTAAGACTACACACATATTTATGTTGTATGCAAACTTTCTGTGTAAGTTTTCATCTCTATTCAGCTTTACTTATTTTACTGAGGAAACAGGGTATTTGAATTTCATTTATCTTGAGAAATGAAGGTACGCACGCACACGCGCACGCGCACACACCTTCCACGCACCTTCAACACGCACAAACACACATACACACATACCTATATAATATATACTGTATAATAATATATACAAAATATAATGACTTTTTCTTAACTTAATTAAAGTAAATGCTAATCTAATTCGTATCCTGCTGGAACTCAGGTGCCGTCCTTCATAAGTTTTTAATTTTTAGAGAAAATGAGGTACAAACATGTAAGCGTTTAAGAGTACGTTTGACTTGTCTACGAACACTCCAAAAAATAATTTGTGTTTCCATGGTCATTAATCAAAGTCCCGAATTAAGAAAAAAGCGAAGGAATTAAGTAACATATTATGAAATTAAGGAGATTAAGTGGTCCACCTGTTGTATTAGTTTTTTTAAACATAGGAAAACAGGAATATTTTCATCATAGGTAACCCATTTTAATTTAAACCCAAATGAATTTGGGAAATTAATCAGATTTGTTTAACTTGTTACATAGAAGACGACCTCTTACAAAATTTAAAATCAAGTTATTAGTAAATTTAATTTAATATACAATTTTCTTTTTTGACTCTTTTAAGATATTTTACTAGTTGGATTCTAGATTTTAGGTTTAATAGGTAATAATTAAAGCATAATTTGCCTACAATAACAGGTCCGTCTCCATGAAATTTATAAATTGATATTATATTTATAAATTAATTCTATAAAAAAACACATTTATCTAATATTAGGTTTCACTGTGCAGACAACGGAATGTTTGTAATTCTATAACTATATTTACATTAAAAATTATTACAAGGTCATTAAACAGAAATGACCTAAATATAAAATTATTGGTAAACGATGTCTCTTGATCTAGCTCAAGTTTTGCTTCAAGCAAAGGATAGTATTTAGATTCCTTTATGTAATTGTATTCTAAAGAATGTTTAGCATCCCCAGCACCCATCGTCTTCTAAGTTTCAACAAAGATGACGCGAAACCGAGATTATTTTTCCCTGATTGAAAATATGTAATATTTACATATTATAATAGAAATTAAGAATTGAAAATTTATTACTTATACAAAATCTTTAACTTTGTCAAATATTTTAGATAGCTAACGCGGAATAATACATTTGGACCTTAAACGCGTGGTGTTTTGATATATACATAAATGGTGGTAATAGAGTACGATGGTAAAAAAAGGTAATTACCGAACAGTTGAATTACGAATAT
>NW_025782036.1:0-60550 GCF_021130785.1 Homalodisca vitripennis
GGGTCCAATCAATCTTGATCATATTAGACCATTAAATAATGACAGGTTTTGTTTGATTCATGACCAAAATCAAATTATACAGTATTAAAATACCAAACAACATATTATGATATTTGATTTATTACAATTATAATTAATAAACACGTTAACAATGTTCTTCTTAGAATATCCTACATTTAAATAGCGTTGTGCTCAAAGAGTTTTTTATGATATTTGTATTTTATTAACTATCTTCATTTCTAAGTATTTAAGATTTTAATATTCCATTAGATTAAGTACCAATTAATTATTTTTATTTTAATAAGTATGATATTTATAGCAATTATTGAAAACGTAACTAAATTTCATAGAAATACAGCATGGACATAATCTGGAATAGCAGGACTTTTGAATAAATTAGAAACTTCTTTTTATTTTATTTACAGCACTAAATTCATATGAGTTTACATAACACAAATTATTAGATTAGATTAAATTAGGTTCATTATTAAATTATATAATAAAATATTAGTCATATATTATAGACTTATATATATAATTACATTTGCATTTTTTGATATGATCGTTATACTTTAGGATAGACTTTTAAAAAATGTAAAATATTCCAGGAGAGAAAGGAAAAAGAAGTTGCAATTCTTATAGCTTCCTGCAAACTAATTAGTAAAAGCTGGAAGGCAATTAGACTTTATAAATGGAAGTTTGCGAGAAATTAAGTCTCTCTTGTACTTTCTTTATTCTGTGACGAGCATTTAATTTTAGCCACATTTTGATTTCAACTATATAATGAACAAACTTAATAAAGGCATATTTGCTCCTATTGTTTAGTGTATCAAACAATAGCATACGTAAAAACCCAACATAAATATGGATAGAAATTGATGAAGCTAATTTATACAGTTTACCAGGATACACTATATTTTGAAATCACCATAATAATTATGCTGCAGGAGGGATCGTCGTCTATGGTCGATGAAAATATTAAAGATAATAGGGTGGAACCGTATGATGGGGTATCAGCAGAATACATGGTTGTAGATTATTAAATTAAGTATCTATCAATTGACAATAGCAGCCTTACATAGACTTCAATCATTTACAATTAAAAGGTTTCGCGAAGAATGGGAGGAACAACTAATTGTATTAAATGGGAATACAATTTTTTTAGGTTACATAAACATATAATACATTTTGAAGAAATACACTAAACAGAAAATTATTTTTTAAATAGTAATAAATTTCCGAAGCTCTTTAGTGACCTAAGTCTGCCAACATGAGTAAATAATTTTTTTAAATCGTATAAAAAATAACTTTTTCTTATATTTTAAATATGCAAAATTGTTTTACTTATTAATTATAATACTCCGGAATGTCTGGACATGTTTTGCTGTTTTTAAGTATAATTTTGGAAATAACAAAACAAATAATGACAACGTCAATAAATTCCATATAGCTTGTGTAAGAATGAACCGTCATGCATAACTTATATTCTAAAGGTGAATTTTTTATTCAAATATTGTGCCTGCAGACATATAAACAGACAGAGAGAAATTACATTTTATATACGCTCTAGTGATAACCTTCGCAAACGCTCAGGCGATTAACTAGATAATAATAAGCCTGAATAAACGATTCGAAAACTATTGAAGCCATAATTACCCCGAAATTAGTTAAATCAATACACAAGCTGTGAATACGGTAACAGAGGACTCCCATTACAATACGCATTTAGTACTTGGATTAGGTCCTCTCATCCTGACAAAGGATATCTCGTCCGCATTGCAGATAAGGGATAGTCATACTGTTATAATTAGGAATACAGACACAACAACTGAGGTTTTCCCATAGTTTCCAAAAGCTTTACACTGAGTTACATTAAAAGAAATTTCAGTTGAAAATAAACATGCCAACATTATATATATTGCTACGTAGCAAGAATAATACTTTTAATTTAAAACAAAGAATAAGATTAATATAACTAAATTGTTTTATCTAAAGAATTACATAAATTCATAAAAGGATCACAAAACACTTCGGTAGGTATCCTTCGCCGTACCTTGTTGTTCGCCGCTAAACTCGACGCTCCATAGTTACCTTGATATTTTAATGTTTTTAATTGGTGGTTGTAAAGATGTTATAATTGGTAACAGTGACAATGTAAGGAACAATCATTACCACAAAAGAAATGCTTTAAGTGTTCAGGACAGTTTTATTTACCTTGTAAGTAAGCAGGTACGGTATATATATATAGATATAACCACATTTGTAACAAGGTTAAACGTGCTTACGCTAGTATACCCTGGTTGCTTTCATGTAACCATGTAACTATGGAGCGTTGCACTTTATCAATTGATTACTCACATACGCTTCGTAAGTGCCTTTTTTAACGGAGTCGGTATAGTCTGGCGTGTAGAAGATCATCATTTTGAAACATGAAATTTTGTTCTAATATTTCTCTAATAATTTGTGAAACTTCCGGATTTTATTACAAAATCATTTTTGTTATTTAAATTAATTATTGTTTATGTTGATTTTATAGGTGTTATTATTGTATTGTTGTAATTTTATCACTTAAAAATTATAGATTTATTTTCTACTCCACATGAAAATGTTTACAATTAAGAGAACTAAGACTGGCAAGCCCTGCGTACCTTTTTTATAAATTGAAATACAGAACGCATTGTGCTTTTAAATCAGGGAAGGTGAAAGCTTTCCCTAAGGGTACGCTTAGGGAAGAATTTTGGCGCATCAATAAAATCTGATGTATATATTACACCAACGGTGTGCGAAGAAGAAAAAGGAATTGGTGTATGCTTTTTACAAGAAAAAAATTACCGAGATAATAAGCTGTATGAAAGAAGAGAAACTGTTTTCATTGGAAATGAAACGCTTACCTTACTCTCTTCAACTAAAAATACCTTAGCATTCAGTATAAAGATTACAAATAGATAGTGCTTGGTGTAATATCCGGATACAGTGAGAAGGACCAGTTCATTGCAGTGAAAACAATTGAAAAAAAAAAAAAAAAAAAAAAAAAAAAAAAAAAAAAAAAAAAAAAAAACACAAATCAAAAACTGTTCCAAACTAATTTTGCTACCCAACGAAAAATAAACACTATATTTGGAGAGATTAACTAATAACTGTGATAGAATTAGTATACATGACTTTACATAATACATCGGGTGCTTCATTCCTTTAATTCAACTTAGTGTTACTAACTTTCGTTGTATCAATTAACGATGGCAGATGTCTAGAAGAATTCTGTTTACTACACGAAAATAACTTTCATTTCTTTCAAACCTGTAAGTAAGACACACAGAACGTTGAAGAATCGCTGATTCTTCACAATATCATCACAGGCCACCACGAGCACCTAAGTTTAGCTAACCGTGTTACTGACAAACTTCCAGCCAAACCTTCCCATGCTCGTGAAAATTAGTTTGTTCAACATTACCGCAAACTCGGCACAACTCGTGACCCTTCCCTTACGTGACGTAACGTCGACCTCACGTTCTGTCTCTTCTTATCTCTTGGTAAAACCGGATGTCGATAAAACTTACTTTCAACTCATAATTAAACTTAACTGAAGTTATATATCAGTTAGTTTTATTACTCCTGTCTCATTTAAGGTTGGCTACCTTAACTCGTAATCTTAATCTTTGAATACTATTACAAGGTGTAACAAATAGATTGGGCTGGTTATGTATTTTTGTATTATATTTGTGATTTTAGGCTGAAAATTAAGAATATTGTTTACCATATTTACCAAGTTTTGCAACAATCGTAAAAATAACAACAAATATATAACTGTCTAAATTAAACATCACGTGTAGATGCTAAACAAGGTGGAAATTGGAAAATAATTATTCTTCGTTTTTGTCTTAGAATTATAACATTAAATCAAAAATGCATAGCCAACTCAAACCATTTTGTTTCACACTGTGTATGAAAAAAGATACTATACCTTTTGAATACCATAAATTCGATCAATTTCGATAGGGTTAATTCTGTATAAAAATATTTCTGTACAATTACATGGAAATCAGTTAGGTACCGAAAGTAAGTTTTAAAAGCACACACATATAATTATATAATAACATGATTTCATGCCTTAAAAAAAATTATTTCAGATTTGTCTGTTTTACTATTCTTTTCCTCTTCGCACAAACTATTTTCAGTTTCGATAACTTATTTAAAATTATTTGTATGTAATGGTTTATATTGTTGTGGAATAAAATAAAGAAAACAACGAAGAGTACTTGAAATAAAATGTCAGTACTACTGACTCTGAAAACTGTTTTTTTATATTTACATCTCAAGTCAAACCACTCTGTAAATACATTTTACTGTTCTTTCTGATATTATGTATTGCTTAGCTTTAATAGATTAGCGGAAATAAAATATTGCGTTCTTTGTTAAACGAAAATGTCTTTAAGCCCTTCAATCCAAGGCATATACACTCAAGAACTGTAAATATATCATATATAACTAAAATTTGTTTAGGAATCAATTCGTTAAAAGCAAACAATTGCAATAATGAAATAAATCAATGGAAATGCGTAAATTGAAATAATATAGGTTACCGATTTTCTACGTTAGCAATAAAAATATCCATAGAGGCATTCCAGATGTAATATGTGGAATAAAAAAATATATGCTAGTATTTCAATATTTAATTAAGTTTTTATTCAAACTATATCTTCTAAGCATTATCATTTTTAGTTTTTAATAATTTATCAATGATTTTATATTTTGGAAATTTTACAGGAAAACTATGCTATGATACAAATAAAGATACTAAATGTTATTTATATAGCGATGTCAAAATTTTAGAGTATTGTAAGACGCAGGCCCAAGAATTTATTTGCATTCTAAAAATAACACTATAAAGGAGATACAATGCCGAGCAGCTGATTTATGACGTCACAAATCATAAGATCCAACCCTCCCATTCCCGGCGACCGCCCCTCCAACATAACACGCACTGGCAACTTACACCCTATCGAGCGACCCGCCTGACCCAGTGCTGTTTTTACTACCTCAGTAAGAACCCATCCACGGTGTTTTTATTTCTTTGATTTTTTGTCTCTCTTTATTTTATACTTACTTTACTGTTGCTGAAAAATTACCTATTGGAAGTCCACAAATTATCGCGATAATTTGGAAACAACACAAATTCTGAGGTTTAATTACGATTAAAATCTGCATCATATTTAGTAAACGGTTTTCTTAGCATATTATCACAAAGACGGATTAATTTAATTTAATTCATGTTTGTTTTGACAGTAAGGTGTGATAAGTGTTGTATATATGTTACGGCTTACTGCAATATACTTGAAATCTAGTGTTCGTCAATAACTTCTTGTGGTGATGCAATCGGTAGTATGGTAAAATATTTTATTTTTTAAATATAAGTTTTTAGTATTAGCCTTTAGAGTTTATTATTTTAAGTTAAAATACTATATAAAAATACTAGCTTCACACTTAAAACTAATCTTAAAGAACACTATGAAACTTGAAAAATTTAGTTTCTTTATTCGTTTGACAGTGATGTAACTATTGCTTATGTGATAAATGATCAGTATTAAGTGTTTAAAGACGTTACAAGTATTATATAAAGAAAAAACGTACCGTTTGATAGTTTTACCTCTTTTGAAACCATCATGATTCAACCACCACTAAACAAAAATGTGGCTAACGAATAATACCTTCTTAGGAAACATTCCTGTATTGGCTTCAAAACCAATTCATGTCATTATGCAATGGAAATTACCTGTCAGAACCCCGACTAAAAATAAAATACTTTAAGCGAAATATAAGCTACAATGACATTATTACTTTACAAATATCAGT
This sequence comes from Homalodisca vitripennis, assembly GCF_021130785.1. Lineage (NCBI taxonomy): Eukaryota > Metazoa > Arthropoda > Insecta > Hemiptera > Cicadellidae > Homalodisca > Homalodisca vitripennis. The sequence goes on from NW_025782036.1 coordinate 5,851, forward strand.
AAGTAAATAAGTAATAAAAGTACTTTTATAAAGATTTACTGACACTTGGAATTAAAATTCTGCAATTAATAATATTATATGTTTTATTGATATAAGAAGTATCACGGTAAAATTTTGAAACTAAAATGTGAGCAGTTGACTTTATCACTCAACTTACTGTCTGTCGAAAGAAAAAAATGTTGTTGACTTTTAGAGTGAAATTCTCTTCTAATATCCGGTGAATGGTGTCTGAAATGGTATATGATATTGTTAGTAACTCTATTTAATTTACACGTGTAAAATTATGTGATGTATACAGAGTCGTTTATTTTATAAGTTATACCAGGTTATTAAAGACCATGTATATATTATTTACCTTGAAAATCTTTTATAATAATAAGTGGTTTATAGGTGAAGAACTGTTGAAATAAAATCTTTTTAAACTGTACAGGACTACAAGTAAATAGTATCGTAGGAAATATTTCGTTTGTTTGGAGACGATCTGAGAACTGACTTATGTTTAATAAATAATGTAATATTATATTATAGTACTAGTATAAGATGACTGAAGAAAAACATGTATAGGGGAATAAGAGTGAACACATTATGCAGGGAGTGTCTCCGCAAAGTCGCATATGAGAGTGGTGTAATCCCACTGCTGGCACCAGAATTGCTGATAAGCCCGTCTCACACGGGTTGGTTACTGATTCACAGCACCTCTCACTAAAGAAACTTGACATAATTTTTTCACTTTGGATTCTCTGAGTGTCTTTATACACGGTTTTTCATTTATTAATGGTGGGGCCTAAGCAAAGCTTATCACATGTAGGGCTGGGAAACATTATATATTTGTATATTATATATTAATTAATTAATGCCAGATTTCTTATTGATAACTAGAAAGATATCTTGAAATCATAGCACCTCTTCACGGATGTAGAAAGCCCTCTCAAATATATAGAGTTTTAATCTGTTAAAAAAAATCGATGGGCTTTGGGAAGTAGTAATATTGCTTGGTAAATTATAATCAGCAATGAAAAAGTGTTCCTGACTCGTAAGATTTTAAATTTTTGTGTAACATGTGTGATTAAGAGTTTTTTTAATCAAAGTTAAGATTTTTGTTTTGAAAAATGAAACTTAATGTATGATAAATTATCCTAGATGGGAATGTTACAACTCCATGTGTACGAAAGTGCTCGCTACAGCCATCCTAGGACCTAGTTCCCAACCAATAATTCTTCTGTAGTGCAAACACTTGTCATACTTTACTAGGTGGTGAAACCCTTATATATATTACCATATGTCATCACAGACTAAAACCTATATGGAACTTATATAGACCGAAATATCGAAATTGGAGAGTCTCTCGGGAATCAGCAGAAGCTAGATACCTCAGTACTTAAATTTAAGAAACTAGTAATATTTAATATTAAATAAATAATTTATTATTCAGAATAATTTATATTTTATGTCCGCAGGAGCAATTAAAATTGTTTTAAATTTACATGCAATCTACGCATAGCCTGTACTATTGGTGGCGTAGCGCACTCCTACTTTTTAATCAATTATCAATAGCATGATAGAGGCAAGCCGTACTGTTTATAAGCGATATACATAGCACTGCTGCAATCTCAGTGCTGTACACAACTGTGTTCTCTGATTGTCAAGGTACTTGTTAGTGCTTCATCTGGAATGGCAATGGCAAGTCACTCTCGTCAGCTATTTCACAGCAAACGAAGCGTGGTCAGTTTCTGTACAAGCTTAAATATTTGGAGAGTGTACTTTTCCCCTCGGTGAAAACTAAATAGTTGCCGACGATTTGAACGTAAAGCAAGTCTAATAGGAAAAGCAAGTGAGGTCGGGGTATCATGCAGATGTCATCACGTTGGTATAGTAGTATTAAATTTGGGTAACACTCTCACATTTTAATTGCCAGGAAACGCCTTTATCATCATGGATATAACTTTTACGGCAGTAAATCTCTACCGAGCAATTATGAATTAGACGGGGATAGATGATTGTACTGGTTCTAACCTACAGTACAATGTCAGGGAATCAGTAGTCCTAATTTTAACAACCCCCACGATGGTTGAAAACGCTACCATGCACAGTGAAGACACAAAAGTTTATAGTGAGGGCATGAGAAGAAAGCACGCTGTCCAGCGACACATTAAACTTTGATGGAGCTTATTGTAAAAAGCTGAGGCCTAAAAATAGCCAAGTCACAGTAAAGCTCCTGTGTACTGGTTTAACAAGGCCTCTTACTGCCCCGCAAAAAGTGCTTTAGACTGAGAATGAAGATTAACGTTAGTCGTAGAAGGTAATGGGTAGTTCACGAAGGCACCGTTGAGCAATTCTTTACAGTGAGGTGAACTTTGAATTTAGCGTTAACAACGAGCAAATACGAAATGTACGATTTAAGAGAGATTGTTTTACCGAGTTGATATGTGCATAGCGACTCCGTCCATATTCAGCCGGCCCCATTATGAGTTCCTCTCTTACGGACAAAATAGACAAATGTTTGGATTCCAATATACTCAGTCATGGAATTATAGTATATTCCATTTGGTCCTGGGCAGATTTCCTTCTTTACACCTGTGGAAATATCCCGGGCAGCCGGACAAACGCGATGCTACAAGATGCCTGCCCTCTTGGTGTCCCGACGGAAGAGCTAAAGTTGGTAGCCTGAAACTGTTCACTTCTACTGCTGAATATGTATTGTCACTGCTTGTAATAAATGCATATCCCAAAACCCCATCAGCTTACAGACTTTTCTGTGCGCTCAATGCGGCACTGAAATTCCTTGAGGAGCTTGTTGAAGCCGAGGCTCGTCGAAGTGATCGAGGTGGATTCTGGCCTTTCCGACCCTCGAGATAATATTTGGGCGGCTTGCTATGCAATCGGAGAGGACCTACGTTGGACCACTACGCTTGTAGGTCATGGTTTCCACGCTTGACGTATAAAATACATTCAATTCATCCAGGCGACCTGATATGCTGATTTATCCTTGGTACGATTACTACATTCCTGCCTACCTCTTGAGAATGCTTAATACCTACGTCAGGGAATGGCAGCTGACCTATACAACAGATGACGTTACGCTGGAGAAAGATTATGGCAGGAGTTGGGCAGGTTTAGATCCCGGGCCCGAAACCGTAAACATTTGCCTACGACATAGTTATCAGAATGGAAATGCCTGTGAGTTTCCTAAAATTGGCCCCTTAGGCGAGTAAAATCTTGAGCGCTAACCTAATGGATGAGCAAGGCCTGACTCTGGCCACGAAGAATCCAATATCGTACTTATCATATGCAGCAATGTGACCGTCATCCAGGTTTGAAAGGAACGTGAGATCATTGAGATAAAATGCGCTTTTAAATATCTTGGTGTGGTGATTGATAGCCAAGTTCATATACTGGGATCTGATCTCCTGCGCTGGATGATACCAGTAATGAAAAGAATCGTCCTACATACATCGGGTCATATTGGTCACGCACTTTATATGCTCCTATATGGAGTCAGGTGTATGTATGTAGGCGCTCAATGTCGATATTGCTGCAGACACAAAATGACAGAAGTGCAGAGAAAAGGGTAATACCGAATTGCGAGGGCTTACCAAAGTCCAAACTTGTAATCTTCGTGGTGACCTAGACCGACCTGATCGCTTTCAAAAGGAATTGATTATACGAAGGAAACGGTGTGGTACCACGCACTAACGACCAAGTACCCACCATGAATTTGGCAGAAGTGATGTCTTGCAGAGATAACAGTTAAATTCGGAACACGTGGAGGGGGGATACATTTTTACCTGACCTAGTTTCATACTGGCCATGAGAACTTTAGAGCGTGACTTTTTAAGATGGATAAGTTTGAAAGCTCCAAATGTCTATATACGTATTACGTTCATTTCGTACTCTAAATGAAACAAGGGGTCTCGAGTTCGCCTTAGGCCTTTAATCACCGTCCACCATTGTTCCGATAATGGTCTCTGAAAGAGAGGCTTAGAGTTCGTTTTAGAATATGCAGAGAGGTGCTGATAAACAAGAATAAGCAAAAAGCCACAATGTTTCCCAATCGATTGCCCGATACTGTAGTAACCCTCTGCTTGATAGGAAGAAACCCTTTCAAGTTTTGTGGAAAGTAGTCCTGAGAGAGAGAAATGTCTTGACCGTTGGTGCGAGTCCAACTCAATAGCGGAATACGCAGATGGTGCATTTGTATTTTTCCCATAAGCGCAAAAGATAGACATCGTTAAAGTAGAATACATATTAAAGGATACTATCCTATATGAGCCTTGTGATTGAAAAATGTTTTTCGGATATTTACTATTGTTCAATGATACAATATAGAATATTAGGTATAATTGCTACGTTTTCAGATATTCAATATCATCTCTTCCGCGTTGGATATCATAACACATAAATGCGATCTACGTCAGAATAATCTAATATTTACATAGGTTGTGAGTCAGTAATAACAAGAAAACAATGGGTTTATAAATTCCACGCACAAGGCTCTAAAAATGCAGTTAAATAATCAAAATAATAGTTGTAAAAACCGATCTAAACAATACAGAAGTCACTGAAAGTTAAATAAAATTATTGAAAACAATCAATTACTGTTATAGAAGGAAATGTTATATACGAGACTTTATAATAAAAAATGTAATTAGTTAAATTTAGTAAAAGCACTAAAATTTTTCTGTATAGTTTTTCTGCACTAATAAAATCTTATTAGCTTTTGTCTGAGACTAAAATCACTATATCTCTTTCTGTTTTATGCTAATCAAACACAAGTATCATAGGTTTTGAATAAGACATTGCATAGTATAGAAAGGTACCACAAGAAAGATATAGCAAGTAACTTAAAACTTCTTCTATTACATAATTTGGAAAAACAAAAGAGGTGACGAGTTGTGTAATTATTTAGACAAATGTTCCCATTTGCCCAGCAAAGAGTCTCATTAGTTCAGCTCATTTATATTTATGAAGCAATTTTATATGCATCGCTCTCAAGTAATGAATAGTCTATGAGGAGTATTTTTAAAAGTTTTAGGTAAATTTTGTATTGACTGACAGTTTTTATCAAATTAATTAAAGGTAAAATTTTTAACCAAGTAATGCTTGATAAGTGAAACTGTTTTATAAGTAGTATAATAAGTAACTCGCGATTTACAGGTAAATTAATTTTTTCCCTTCGTTCTTCAAAAGAACTTATGTATTACTGCGGGATGTAGGGAAATGCAAGTAAAAAACTTTTTTCTTTTAAGTAAATAATTTTTACAACATACAATTTTAATTTTTATAATGTGTTAAATTACTCTAAAAGGTATTGAACTTTTAATTGAGACATTATTTAGATTGTAATGTCCCGACGGTAATTATATGAATAGTACATTATGCAAAATTAAAAGTGATTGAAGTAACCTATGTGAGTTTGAAATGGCACAAACCGGTATATCATAACATATAAAATAATACTTGTCTCAGCTTCACATGAAAACCTCACGAGCACATATGTAAGAATTAATTGTCACCTAATATATTATAGATTTAACACAAAGATATCCTTTTAAATTAATAAATGCTGTAATTATTGAAATTTAAAATTTAGCTACATTCAGTAAATAATAAGATCTAGTGTACCTTGCACTTTAATCAAGATCTGTGTTATTTTAATTTAATAATTTTCTTCAGTACGAGATTTTAAGTGTTTACCAACCACCTGACATTGTTTATTTTACCTTTCAGCTAGATCTTTGTGCAATGCATCGTTTTAGAACCATCTCAAAATTCAAGAAACTGGTAAGAAGAGAAAGCTCCAAATATCTAAAATTCTTGTTGTGCCATATTACCTATGGACTAAAGATTTTCTGAAAAAAGGATTTTCTGTGCCGTCAAATATAAATTCTGACGAGTTGTAAGTCCTATATACTTAATATTTAAATACTTAAATATTTTCTCAATAAATAAGTACAGTCAATCAGTAGTTCCTTGAAGGATTTCAAATTCTTACTTATGCATACATTATGTGTACCTATCTATTGCAAGTTTTATTTGCATATATTATAAAAAAAAATTACAAATGATGATAAAATAAGAAGTTAAAGAGTAATTTAAATAGTTGGAAATGTTCCTACGTATCTAAACAGCTTTTGTCAAAGCTTGAATATTGAAATATTCGCGGAAATATTCTTGATAACGTAATGTGACTGTAATATGAGTGTTTTTATAACTTTATAACACATCTAGGCAGTTTTATTAATATGTAATTGTTATATTTTAATACATTTGCATAATTAAGACCTGAAATCTCTGAAAAAATTTAGGAGTTATGATTTCGATTCAGACGATTCAAATTCTTACATACATATGCATTTAATAATCATACACATGGCATTGTTAAAAAATTTAGATAAGTACATTTTACCGCATAGTGTTATTATATACAACACATCTTTATAAAACTATATCAAATTGAATTTATTTTCCACACTAATACCATTTTACAGAGATAAATGATTTATTAAAGGAAATTATAGAACATTTCAAAACATCGTATACCGTTGGAGTGAATAGAAATCCATCGTTTTAAAAGATGAGTAATATAACTCAATTAATTTTGCGATTAAAAAGGTCATACAACAAAGCTTCAGCAGACTCAAAAAAAATGTTAAATATTCTGACATTGGCTTCATTGTTTATATTATTACTGTTGGAACGAATATTACTATTAAAACAAATACGAAGTTTCTTAAAACCTTTGCTAAATAAACTTTTGACAACTTTTAAACACTTCAGAAGAAAAACGCAAGAGAGGAGCTACAATTCCTTACAGCGTCCTGCAAAATTAATTAGTCAAATCTGGGAGGCAATTAGATGTTAAAAAAAGAAAGTTTGTGGAAAATGAAAAGTCGATATTTCTTTACTCACTGCCGAGTATTTCATTTCAGACACAATTTGCTTGAAATATTGTTTTGATACACCCTATAAATCATACATAATATTAATAGTCATGGCAACTACACTTAAAAATATTTTTCATAGCGATATTCTGTATTCTAAGTGAAAAGATGCCTAATCAAAAACTTCATTGTTATGGTATCCTGTGTTAATCTAGTGCATAGACTGTACAATAAATATATAATAAAATATCGTGTGTGTGCTCTGGTATATATATATATATTATACATTATATCAAATTATTTTATAAAACACACACACACACACACACACAAACAAACACGCACGCACGCACGCACGCACACACACACACACACACACACACACAAGGGTCTTATAAACATACACATACATACATATGTGTGTGTGTGTGTGTGTGTGTGTGTGTGTGTGTGTGTGTGTGTGTGTGTGTGTGTGTGTGTGTGTGTGTGTTTATAAACCCCTTACTTTGGTCTACCACCTGCTATGCCCGAAGCTGTTAAAATTCTAGCTATCAAGACAAGTTTCTAAATTAGTTTGAAACCATCATATAAAGTCATGACAGAAAACATGGTAAAGAATTGAGAATCATATATGATTGTCTATTATGCCAATATGATAATGATACTCTTCATAATGACTTTGATAATATAGTACGAAAGGTACAGAGTTTCATGACGATAAAAACTGAAAAACGTTGAAATAAACTGTTAAAAATCTGTAAAAAAACCATCAATAATAGCGAGGAAATACCCATTAAATGGAAATGCATCAGTGATACCGGTTCTAATTATGTTATACTAAACTTATATGACGGAAACAAATTCTAGTGTTGAACAATCACCTAACACAAATGTAGAAAAGAAGTAGCCAACCAAGATGCCAATAATGCCAGTGATATTCTTGAATCATGCATTGAAAATATATCTGACTATCAACCTATCAAAGATGAACTTCAAGTTCTTTCAAAAGTTCTCACGTTTTGTCCTAATCCAAAATTTAATCAAATAATAATTTTTTTAATTTGCCATCCAATGTATATAAAAATTTCTATTCAAAAAAATGTATTTATACGAGCTAAGAAGCTATGCAACTGTATAACAGCTTAAGAATTCTTAAATAACATTGAAAATTAAGCAACACTTTTAAACATTTAAATTACCCAGAAAAAATTTAAAAATCAAATAAACAATCCACCAAGTAGCTTCAATTATAAAACACAACCAAAGTTTATTAAAAAAATTTTTTCCTGGACTACACAAAATTAACAATATTATGAAAATTGCCCATAATGTCCTACTTTCCTCTCCAGATACCCAAACTTTTATGGCAAAAGCACCTAGAGTAATATTTCGAAAACCTCAAAATTTGTAAAAAAAAACTTGTCCAACCTAAACTACCTAAATTACACCAACCCGTTACTAATGGATGTGAACCGTGCAACAAACCACGTTGCGGTTCTTGCAAAATTATGAAATAGTCTAGGGAATTCAAAAGTACCGTAATTGGTTTGACATATCCCATCATTGGCAAAGTAAGCTGTGACTGTAAGAATGTAAGTTATCAAATTAGTTGTAAATTCTGTAATAATCAGTACATTGGACAAACATCTAAAAATCTTAGAGTCAGAATAACAGGGCACAGATTTGATATTTTTCATAAAGGCAAGGAGAAGCCATTGGCCAAAAAAGCTGCTGAGCACAAAAAAGACAAAATTGAAGAGAGTTATCATCTTAAAGGAATTAATAAGGTCTTCCCTTCTCCTGAAGAAAATAGAATTAAAACTCAATTATCTTGAACAAGCCCATCAGTTACTTCTAAAATATAAATACCCAATTGGTTTAAATTTAAGATAAAATTAACTTTTGCAAATTTCCTTCTGTACCATTAATGATATAACAGCTGGGTCTTTGAATGTTTTAGTTGCGTATTTACATTTTTGGTTACTTTATTCCTATTTGTAGTGTTTCTTGTTGTTCTTTTGATTTTTGATATTTATATTTTGCTTCCTGAAGATTTAGGTATCAAATATAGAAGCTTTATATCTTTGTTTTTCATTTAAATAAGTAAAATACTATATACCATACTATATTACTATATACCTTGTTTAAAAATAAATAAATAAATATAAATATAAATGTAATAAACCAAGATGTTTGATTTGTAAAATGTTACCAAATTCTTCAAAATTCACTAGTAGCAAAACACACAAGGCATGTCCTATCATCGGCAACTTGTCTTGTGAATCTAAAAATGTGATTTACCAAATTCAATGTAAAAAATTTCCAGCAGATTATATTGGCTCAACAACAAATACCTTGAGGACAAGAATGACAGGACACCGATTTGATTATAAACACCAAGATTTAAAGAAAACTGTCGTGACTCATGGTATAAATCACAATAAAACTTTTGAAAATACATATTCAGTCAAACCCTATTCGGCAAGTACATACAAATTCAAACCAAATTTACCTAAGAACATTAGAACAAGCACACCAATTGGTTTTAAAGAGGAAATTCCACATGGACTCAACATCAGATAACTTAGCCAAAAACGTCAAAATTTGAAATCAACATATGGAACAATTGTTTAGTTCATGTCATCTGTATTTATTATTATTATTTATTCACTGATTATTTACTTTCGTTTGTACTGTTTTCTTTTAAATTTTTATATTTTATACAATTTTTCCACCTGAAGACGGTTTTCACCGAAATATAGTGCCAATGTTTTAAAAACACTGTTTTAATTGTACAGTAATATACTAAAAATAATATATATATATATATATATATATATATATATATATATATATATATATATATATAAACAAGGTTAGAGCACGTGACACTACTTGAAACGTAAAAATGCTTTGCTCAGGTAGTATTTACAATTTGAAGTGTATAACTCATTTCACTCTGTAGATATCCTGCGGGCACGCAGAAAGACAATCACAGAGAAAAAAGTTTTTAATGTGTACCTTGTATTTAAGACAAAAGAGATATTGTGTTAGACTGCTGTGTGATTGTAATAATCAGAACTTTATATTTCCATTAGTAAATGACTAAAGCGTCGATTGTCTGAGGCTAATGTTGAAAGTGCCTAACTTTACTGTCCTTTGCATTGTCTATATTTAAATTAAACAACTTATTACTGATTATTTAAAACATTTTATTGCATTTCTGCTTAGTTACCTATAACTAACATATTTGCTATTTTTACTTACTTTTATTCCTTAAATTTATCTAACAACGATATTCTAGTTACTTTATATCCGAGTTCTAAAACTAGTAAGGTTATATTTAAAACTGCTTCAATATATTAATACAACGATGTAGAAAATTATTAAAGGACCTTAGAGAACATAGTACAAGATTTGGTGCACATGCAAAGTCAGATCGACAGACTTCTCTTTTAATGTTAAAATATTAAAATCCATTAAACACTAAGAGGAAATAGTGAGCTAATTTTCAAGTCTCTAGGATCTTTTTATCGAAATCTATCGCACACACGAAAGGAAAGATGGACGGTCAATAGCATGATTTCAAGAAGACCAAGCCGCGTCCTTACGAATGTGACAATATTCACTGATATATTGAAACTACCAAACGCAAAAAGGTCAATGCTTGGAACAGATCATCTTTGATAATGGTATTGTACTACCTTATTGAACAATTTACAGTAGCCTAATATATTATTTGCAATATACCTAACCATTTCAGTATTGTTAGCTTAATATTGCTTTTGAACACCTCGTATTTGCATTGGTTTAATTTTTTGATTAGTTATTAAATGTTTAACGGGTCTTGATGATTAATCATTGCAATATTTAGTGTTTATTGTTATTATTATAAGAAACAATCTCTAAAACTGAAGCATTTAACCAGAAATTAATATAATTTATTCCTTAAATATATTTACAATAAGTATTGGATATAAATATACTAAGGAAGGTCTTGGTCCCTTTTAATCTTTTGATGTTCAAACATTTTTTAAAGCTGTCGGTACAAAACATGGCTCTCAAAATCCGTTGTGCATTATACAACTCTAAATATCTGGAACAATAAAACCCTGGAAGTTCTTGTCTCTACTTACAGGTTTTAACGATCACCAAACACATTATAAGAAATGGAATTTTTAGAAAGGTCCTGCATCCAGATCAGCTTATGTGTTCATAAACTTAGTCTATTCTTGATCTCTTTATATGGAAAACTGATTTTTGATATCTGTATATGCTGAACAGGTGTATCCTTTACCCCTAAGCCTCTGGTATATACTTGAAGGTGGAATTCGTTGCTTTACGATGGCTATTTTTTTGAAACTATATCGAACCTACCGAATTCTGGAAGCTACGGAGTTAAATATAAATTTGAAAAAGAAATACCTCATCAAATTGATTTAGATATTTAGGCCAATGCAAGATTTTTAATCATCAAGAAACATCAATCGTTTAGTAGGTCCAGGCCTTTAGTGCTTTAAGCTCAGTTTTTAAGGTACTCCCGGACTCACTTAGCTACCAGTCACTAGAAACTTCGGACATGGAAGCGTCCTACCTTTTAAATTTCCAATATTTTGAAGATCGTTCCTCTCAAATACTTATACCTGCTGGCATCCTTTGAATCAGAAACTCTTCAGGCACTCACCCTGCTTCGGAATGAAGAATTAAGGAAATTATATCTAGATTCAGAATGATCTGTAAAATAAAGTCTTTCAGTTACAGCCCTCTAAATAGTCTCTTCCTCTTTAGAAGTATATACTCTCTTAGATATTCAAACTTCTATGGGCTTCTAGCCTCTAATTGTTTCAAGCATAAGCAAGGTTGCAGCCTGTGGATGTTACGGAATTTTCAACTAATTTGGACTCTTAAGATCTCAAATTAAGGAGACACTGAATGCTCATAACTCTGGAAAATTCCTATAACTGAACGTTTCCTACTCAATGGAGATTTCTGGGATCTGAAACATGTTGGACCCCGGGAAGGTTCTAATATTTGATGATTTACTTACAAATAATTGAAACCCTATAAAATTTATGACAAAATGATACATGAACCTCTGAGATATGATGCCTTTCAGAGCACGTCCTAGGGAGTTGTAGGCTTCTGAGAGCTAATTTTCAAAAGATATTTGGTGGAGTAATAAGTTGGGACAAACCAACCACATTTATTATTATTCGTTAAGTTTAAAGTTAATGTTCATATAAATGATCGTGACTTTACAGTATAATCTTATATGGGGTTATATGAGATGGTTGCAAATTTAACGAGACAATAACCCAGAAATGTTTTCTTTACACTGCATTGAATATTAATGCTATATTCTATTCTTCCACGTTTCGTAAAGTACATGAATACAATTTGTTTAGTACAGAATGTGCTGACAATAAAAACAGATTCTTATTTACCTTACTGCTCTTACTACTTATATCCTTTATTTTATTAACATTACCATTTACAAAATCTTTAGTATCCCTGATCTGGAAAACGCCCTAGTTCCCACGTCCATCTAGACTTTAGATCTTCGTCGAGAATATGAACTCACTAAAATATATTATGTTGTTAATGCAGGTATTCGACCAAGATAATATCGTTGCTAAATAAAAGATTTAAAATAACACCAACCCAACGCAAGAAAACAGAGTTACTTCATAACTCATATATAATAATACTTAATAAAAAATAAACCAGAATAATATAATATAAACAATACACTAAACCTAATCATTGCTCTTAATTAATTCCCCTTCACAATCTGAAAAAACCTGTAAATAGTTTATAAAATATTTGTTAATTTTATATAGCATTCACAAACTGTACACTTATGTCCTAGAGAGATTTAATGACAAAACAACTTAACGAGGATAAAAATAGCCATATACAACCATCCAGTCATTTACAAAATTTAAGATATATCCTCAGTATTTGATAAAAAATAATGGTAGGAGCTTTGTAATAAAGGAACTTTGAAAATTAAGCAATCTAAATAATCTTATTTACGCTCATTAGTGAACTTTCTCTTAGTATAGTGTCAAGGAGATAACCTCACTCGCTTGAAGGAACACTTCACAGCCAAGTTCCCAACATGTGTGTGTGTCCCCTGAGGTATTCTATGATACTGTCACAACTTGAACCCGCTGTTGTCTCTAAGGTCTTACACTGTTATCCTGTATTTCCCACTATATCCTTGTTTCTACTGTATTTACAAGAAAATTCAAACAATCTGATTGGTATATCTTATAAATAAAAATTAAATTGCTAAATTTGTAACTAAGAGTTAATCTCTCAAACGGCTGGACCATTCATTTTCAAAGTATTATTTGATTCACGAGTAAGGTTTATATGGAGAGAAAAGTTAAAGCAGATTTTGAAAATATTATAAAATTCAGAAAAATACCGATAGTACTTTTGAAACACTTTTTAGATTTAAATGAAATTGAACCCAGATTTGACTCTCAATTATATTTAGCGAAAGAAGCAAAAAGGTTTGTTTATATTGAAATAAAAAAAAATATTCGGTCTTCGGTCAGTAGTGAAATCTAAATTTGAAGAATAATATTAATATATAATCTTTACAGATTATTGATCCTGTGGTGAAGTTAAACCATATAAAGTATTAAAATATCATAAATGCTATTTAAATGCTGATGTAATATGCACCTTGGGGAGAAAGATTATGAGTAACTAAGCCATGACATTACTTAGACGGAATATAAACTTTGCAAATAAGCACTCTAAGATTTTTCTTTGATAAAAAAGCGTACCCTAACGTCAATCAATTTCTAAATGTGCGTTTATACTTTATTTGTTATGACAACAAGGCAAACTCAATGTATGGCACTAGAGGTTTTTTAGGCCGCACATTGATTACAAGGGCAGAGGTTAACGTTTACTAAAGTAGATATTTGAAACCCATTAATTTTTTATTCTAATACCTAGGCAACAAACCAAACTGTAGAACCGTAAATAAACAAGATCTGAAGTGAGTTTAAACAGTTGGAATTGACTTTTAAGCCCCCTTTTGTGATAAAAAAGGCCGTAGGCTTAAGTTTGTCAATCATACTTATACCTACATATACTTTCTTTACCTGAAAACATTAAAAAGTTTAGTTATAAGACTGGAAATATCTTGAACCAGAAATCAACTACAAGGGCCGAAAGTAGACTGTTGTTGACGGAAGTAGGTTTCCGAGATATGTATATGTATATATTTTCTTCGAGGCATAAGGGCATGCAAACTTAACTGTTGATTTTTTCATGGATGGTTCAATAAATAATGTAATGAATAGTAATGGAAAATGGTCTTCTTTGTCTTGACCTTGTCAGTTTTTAGAAAAAATGTAAATTTATCGTGGCGTATTAGTATCCTTCTAAATCGGACGGTTTACTATTAAAATTTAATAACTGATTTTTATTGCAAGGATTGTAAATTGTTTTATGTTTATGAATAATTTCGTACTTATATTAGCATGACTCGCATTTGGCTCACTGACGGCTACGCCCCAGTCCTCTTATCTAATATTTACCAAATTCAGAGGTAAGTGAATATAGATGAAAAGTTAAATTCCGAGATAAGGATTTTCAAGGAGTTTTAACTAGATCATTGTGTTTAATTATTTTATGGATCGAAACAAAGTTAAGACTTTATAGGCATTTTGTAGCTTAACCGTTGTAGTTAAGGAAAAAAGTGACTGGACCTTTTTTGCAGACAACTGTTTCGTTTTTGCCATTAGATTTGCTATAGAAATTCTTGTTTAGGCGCTATTAGTAGTTAACGAAATTTATAACCGATCTAAAATTTCTAATGACGGATTTTGAGACTTCTGATTTGCCCAGTGCAAGTTTGGTAGGAAAGGCTGTACTAGTCAGTGATTATAAATTAAAAAACAAAGTTTAAAAAAGCATTATCTGCTCTCAGAACTTTCTGGCAATTTCACAGTCCAAAGTACAGTGGCAAGGATTTCAATCTAAGAAATAAGTTATACTATGTACCATACTAAAGAGTTATAAATCTAAGTTAGCAATATTTATCAGCTCCATAAACTGTTCAGGTTGTTTAGTTCACTTATAATCTGTGCAAACGGAGAGGATCCCGGGGAATATTCCGGGAGTTGAAAGAACAGAGGTCTCTTTCTTCGTGAAAGTTGTGTCTGTGCTGTGACAATAAATAGACAGTAATCCTTATCAATAATATAGATTAATTAGGGTGTTTGATTTACGTAAGAGATAATCTGTCCGTACTGTAAAGGTTAAGGTTTTTAAAAGAATAAAGGGTTCTTTTCTAGAGGGAATTTGTCTGTTATGAGAATAAGTAACCTAAGTGTACAGGTATTTCGGAAGAACTTGTTCATCAAGGTGCTGTTTATGAGATATTGAATTTAATGGGGGAGGGGGTCAAGCCTTTACCACAGAAATTATTGCACCGTACGTTGTATTAAGAGAGAGTTTAAGTTATGAAGATGAAAGGTGTTCAAGAACATTTACTAAAAGGGATTTGACAATAAACCACTATTTGGTGAAATGGATTAAATAACACACTGTCAATGAGTACTATCAATGATTCACTAACGCTCAGCCAAATCAAATAAGAATACATATTCCTCATCTAAACTATACCTTTTCAACGTAGTTACGATGTGTTCTGCAAAATTGCCAAGTCCACAGCTCATTGCGTTCTTAATATACTATCATATGTAAAACATATAGACAGACAATTACTACCGGATATTTAAACCGCCATTACAATAAAACGTGTGAAAAGCCAATCATTTACGTACATAGTAATAAAACTCAATTCTGAACTGGTTTGAATCGTATAAACTTTAGTAGCAGCAAACTGTCGCAACTACCAAAATTGCCGTTAAAAATATTTAGTCTTTGAGAGTGTTTTTCAGGCTTATGGAAGGAGATAAGACAAAATAAATTGTAACAAAACAAATCTCATTGTAGGAAAACGATACTTTTAACCGTCGTAATAGAGAAAAATCTCTGGAAGTTTTCGTTAGTAGAATACTTGATTTTTCTAAATATCTTTTAGTATTTAAACACACTTGTATTGCTAAATTAATCCAATCATCTTTTCATCACAGATGTATTACTGAGATATGATGATTCTTAGATAATCCTTTAAAATTATATCCCTCTTTATTAAAAGTTGTTTTCCAATGAAAAATCAACAGATAATCGAAGGAAAATTGCCCATAACACGTATTCAGGCTAAATAAGCACAACCGGCCTCTTTATATTTTGTCATAAGCTTTTATAAACTCTGTCACTTGCTGTTTTTAACTGTCTTCTCTGTTAATAAAGCTATATGAATGTATTCGAAGTAAATGTGTTAAACTATTGTAATAATAAATTTCAGTATTAAACATCAAAATATGTCTTTTACCAATTTTTTTGTATCTTATCAATAGAATTCTCGTATGTGTCAGGAGGAAGTAACAAGGTTGGCATATACTATGTAGCACATACATCACGACCAGACAGATATGGTACACTGACTAGCATATAAAGCAGCCAACCGCCGTGGCATGTAGGGTTCTGTATTACTGCTACAATATTTCACTCTCAATGGATAAAAGCAATTATTTTACGTAGAGTTATGATTTAAATATCAAAGGACTTTACCTCAGTTTATCTTGGTGTATAATATGAATAATTGTATGCTGAACAAGTTAGATTGCACATGGTAGTTTTATTACTATCTAACATCTAATGTTGTAAAAATAGCATACTGATAAATAAAATAATGTAGTAAGATTTAACGTGGAGATTGAACCCGAACACTGCGGAAATTTTGGTTGATGATTTCAATTCAACCTAGATGTACAAGAATCCTCGTAAAGTATTTTTACAAACTGAAACGCAGAATGAGCATCCGTATACCTGTATACAAACGGAATGTAGCACAATGATAAGTTCCAAACTGAATTAGTTGAATGAGTTGGCTAGGCTTAGATGTGAACTGAAATCTGAGGCCACTTGTGTGTCATGTCATGTGCACCGTCTCCAGTAAAGATGCGGGGTATGACTGAATGCACTCAGGGAAGTACGTAACACGCAATTTTTACATAAAAAGGGAGGATCGAATAGCAAATGTTCACCAGAGACTCGTTTCTGGCTTTTAAGTAGTGATGGGTTATGAGTTCTAGAGAATCCCAAAAGTCGATTTTGCACCTTAGATGGTTACAAGAAAGAAACGATGGGGCCAAGGGATGAAGTACTGCAATACAACGTCTTTGTAGTAACCTACTTGATCGTGTTGAGTGAAGGAGAGGAAGAATAACTATACTTTTTTGTTTAAGAAAATTTACAAAACCACGCTCTTTTATCTGTCGTAAGCTGGAAAGAAGTAATTCAAAACATTCATATATTTATCGATAAACGATATATGAATCTAGATATAACAACAATATACGGGACAGATATAGATGTGGCCCCTTTCTATGGGTAATGCTTAGTACAGTCCCTGAGGGAGTGGTGCCTCGATCTGAAAGAATGCGATAGTGTTTCCGTTGACCAGTGTTAGTTTAGCCGGTATATTGGGATTTTTTATTTAGGTAAAAATACAAGAATAATTTGATATCAATTTAACAGTGTTCTAGAATTATTTCCAATGATCTTGATACATTGAGCATGTATACACGTTTAAATTAAACTTAAATTTAATATCTATACAATATTTATGCAAATTCAAAATGTTTTCATAATCGGAAAGAAATTGGGTTGAAAATGAATTTAATACTTACATAAAGATATGCTAAATACGCCGTTAATTAATTATTATGAAATAAACTTTAAAAACCAAAGAGTAAGATATTATTTGATAACATTAAATTATATGAACAACTTAAAATATAAAAGTGGTTTTATTAGTTGCATCATTATATCAAGGCTTTACTTGCTTAAAAATGACACGTATGTTTTAAAATAGAATGTAATTGAAACGTTAGTTGAATGTTTTTATGTCCAATTATGAAATAATAAGATTTTAAAAGTTAGTAAAGAAAATGCCAATATTTTATGACGCAACCTTATTACAAAACTTAATGAGATTTAAACTTTAATAAGCCTGCGTGAATAACTTTGGCTTAGCTGAGAACTCATCAGGCCAGAGATTCAGTGCAAAAGTTTTCCCACAAAAATGCTAAATATTAACAAATCGCTGCGGCAACCAACAACATTCTCCGCACAGAGACCGATCCGCCTCACTGAATGATACAGGAAGACAGGAAAAGATAGTACACACATCCGGTTTCATATCCCGTGACTATAACAAAAAAGTCTTATATATATATATAAAGAAAATTTATGAGATAAATATTAGTATAAGATAAATAATTCGTCCTTTGTTTCAATGTTTAGAGATTTCTTACACAAAAATTACGAAAGCTATTTTGAAATGTAATATATAAGAAGTATTATATAATATATAAATATATATATATATATATATATATAATATATATATAATATATAAAGCTTATAAGAAGTAAACATCGATGTAAAATTTCACACACAGTTTACAATTAAAATTTGTGGAAATAAAACAATTCCAGGTTATCACTTGTATATGTCACTATGTAAACATTCATATGCATTAA
Source organism: Homalodisca vitripennis (assembly GCF_021130785.1). Lineage (NCBI taxonomy): Eukaryota > Metazoa > Arthropoda > Insecta > Hemiptera > Cicadellidae > Homalodisca > Homalodisca vitripennis. The sequence continues at coordinate 24,374 of NW_025782036.1, forward strand.
GATTATTTTACTATATCAAAGTTTATTTGCTTGACAATTTACAATTCACATTTGAATTAAATCAGTACTATACTGCTAAGAACATATGTTTATTCAAATAATTTACCTTGAAATTTTCCACTTGTTCTCATATAAAACACAAATTAAATTGTAACTTTCTCTCTTTGGTCAAATCTGTAGACTGTATAAATGTTTAATTAAAATGTTTTTAAAAGTTTTTTTTTATAATTTTACAAAACTATATAAAAAATAATAAATCAGTAAAATTCTACTACTTATAAAATCTGTTTTAAGACAGTCGATATTAGAAATATTTGGTATTATCTTTAACATAAACGTAATACATATTCTATAATATCAAATAAACCTTTATTATGCATTATAGACAGCCGATAAATCTTGATCAGCATGTAGGTCCAATCAATCTTGATCAATATAGAACATCAAATAATGACAGGTTTTGTTTGATTCATGACTAAAATCAAATTACATTAAAATACCAAACAACATATGATAATGTATTTATTACAATTATAATTAATAAACACGTTACAATGTTCTTCTTAGAATATCCTATATTTAAATAGCGTTGTGCTCAAAGAGTATTTATGATATTAGTATTTTATTAACTATCTTCATTTCTGAAGTAGTTAAGATTTTAATACTCCATTAGAACAAGTTCCAATTAATTATTTTAATTTTAATAAGTATGAAATTTAAAGCAATTATTGAAACGTAACTCAATTCATAGAAATACAGCATGGACATAATCTGGAATATAGCAGGACTTTTCGTAAGTTCTTTGAATAAATTATAAACTTCTTTTTATTTTATTTACAGCACTAAATTCATATGAGTTTACATAACACAAATTATTAGATTAGATTAAATTAGGTTCATTATTAAATTCTATAATAAAATATAGTCATATATTATAGACTTATTATATAATTACATTTGCATATTTTTGATATGATCGTTATACTTTAGGATAGACTTTTAAAAACTGTAAAATATTCCAGGAGAGAAAGGAAAAAGAAGTTGCAATTCTTTACAGCTTCCTGCAAACTAATTAGTAAAAGCTGGAAGGCAATTAGACTTTATAAATGGAAGTTTGCGAGAAATTAAGTCTCTCTTGTACTTCTTTATTCTGTGACGAGCATTTAATTTCAGCCACATTTTGATTTCAACTATATAATGAACAAACTTAATAAAGCATATTTGCTCCTGTGGTTTAGGGTATCAAACAATAGCATACGTAAAAAACCCAACATAAATATGGATAAAAATTGATGAAGCTAATTTATACAGTTTACCAGGATACACTATATTTTGAAATCACCATGATAATCATGCTGCAGGAGGGATCGTAGTCTATGTTGATTAAAATATTAAAGCTAATAGGGTGGACCGTGATGAATGGTATCAGCAGAATACATGGTTGTAGATATTAAATTAAGTAGCTATCAATTCACAATAACAACCTTATATAGACTTCAGGCATTTACAATTAAAAGGTTTCGCGAAGAATGGGAGGAACAACTAATTGTATTAAATGGGAATAAAATTTATTTAGGTTACATAAACATATACATTTTGAAGAAATACACAAACAGAAAATTATTTTTTAAATATTAATACATTTTCGAAGCTCTTTAGTGATCTAAGTCTGCCTACATGAGTAAATAATGTTTTAAAATCGTATAAAAATAACGTTTTTCTTATATTTGAATATGTCTATTGTTACTTACAATTATAATATTCTGGAATGTCTGAACATGTTTTACTGTTTATAAGTATAATTTTGGAAATAACAAAACAAATTTATTTGATGAAACGCCTATTGATGTATAAACAACAATAAATTATCAAGAAGTTAAGTATTTATAGGAAAGATTGGATTGGAGGAATATTTTTTCATGCCGAAACGTAAAAACGTATATGAAATGCTGTAGAAAATTCTAAATAGTGCTTTTTTAATGCTACGAGTTTAGTACTGAGAATAACACTAATTTAATAAACTTAAAAATGCCATATTAAAAAGATTTTGAAATAATAATATTATTTCAAAGATAATTAACTTAAAAATTAAACTGTACAAAATTAAACTTTCAAGACCGTATGACAATATCCTAAAAAAAATACGTTAATACGTTGAAAAACCTGAGTAACCCAAATGTTATAAGTAAACGGAATTATTACAGTAATTAATGAAAGGCCGAAAAGGAAATACCCAGAAGCAGTGGAAAATTATAAATAGTCTCACAGTGGGTAAGAATGAAACCATGATTTAAATTTTAATTTTAGGCAACGGAAATATAATAAAAGTCTCTAAAAAAACAAAAAAAAAAAACAATTACATTATTGACTTTCACAAATAGCTCATCAACTACAGTGGCCCGCCAGTGAGTAGTGGTTGGGGAATCCTAATTTTTCCCTTGTTTTCATAAACGGCCATTTAGACAAACGGTATGGAAAAAGGGTAGCAGCTTTACCGACGATGTAGCTTTTGTATTTGCCAACAAAGATACACGACAGTTGTAGAGTGATATGGGAAGTCCACTATATAACATATTGAGACAGTAAAATTTCGATTATAATAGTTTAAATCATTTAAGAAATTTAAATTTATTTCGTTTAGTTGTATTCAAATTGCCACTGTGAAGTTATAAATATATTTAATAGTTTTAGATATTTTCGGATGACAGTTGATGACAAATCTTCATGAAAAGGCATGTTGAAGTGTTATAAAATCGTTATTGTTTCAGAACGCATCAGAACGTTATTAAGACAAATTTGCGATATGAAAGTGCTTCGAAGTCATTACTATGCGCTAATCAACTCAAAATTGTAGTTCGGTTTTCGTTGTGGGGGAGAGATTTTCAAGAAAATAATATTAAAATTATAGTTATACAAGACCATTCAATCAGAATTTTACATTACAAAGTAAAAGAGAGAAATCTTATCTATTGTATGTGCCAGTAAGGAACCTTGACATTTCTGAAGTACTACACATTATTTTCATAAGAAGTGGTAGTAACGAAGCAAAGAAATCACGCCATAGATATATCACACGCATTAAATTTCATAACCTTATAAAAAAGCCTACAATCCTAAAGAGCATATTAAAGTCTTTTGTTTTAATTGGGCATAAAGTATATATTGAAATTCCTGAATTGGTCAGAAAAAGTAAAAGTATTTAAATTTATAAAAGATTTATCGGAAAATAGGTTATAAAAACAGAAAGCATAGTATATAGTATAAATGACACATATTCTAAAAAAAAGGATAGTAATGAGCTTAAATAATTATGAGGAAAACAATTAACAGATTTACAATACCCTAAATTTTCACTTTGAGACACTGCACAATTCACTTATGTTTTAATTGTATATAGCAGATCTCTAAACGTAGTGTTACTGATTGTTTGTACCACTGTACCAAGGTAAATGTCAGAAAAAAATCTTCTTTCCTACACGAAAATAAATTTCGTCTTTTTTCAAACTGGTAGCAAAGACACACAGAACGTTGAAGAGTCGCTGATTGCTAACACAATATCATCACAGGCCACCACGAGCACCTAAGTTTAGCTAACCGTGTTACTGACAAACTTCCAGCCAAACCTTCCCATGCTCGTGAAAATTAGTTTGTTCAACATTACCGCAAACTCGGGACAACTCGTGACCCTTGCCTTACGTGACGTAACGTCGACCTCACGTTCTGTCTCTTCTTATCTCTCAGTAAAACCGGATGTCGATGAAACTTACCTTCAACGCACAATAAAAATCAACTGAGGATATTTAAATATCTGTTTATATCATTATGAAAATCTTATTATGTTCCTGTCTCATTAAAAATCTTCACATAATACTGATATTGTTAATATATATATATATATATATATATATATTAACAACTCTAATGTAATATTCGCTCTCTGTAAACACATTTATTTCTCTTTTTGATATTATGTAATGTTGAATTGTTTTTGAAAAGTGTCTCTTTTCTTTCTCATTTAGTTGACACATAAATATTTGCCATTCTATTTGATACAGAGGATCTCATGATACAATAGTTTAAAATACAATTTAAACTGGATTTCATAGTATATATTACATTTAGAAATAAAATATACTGTGTGAATCGTGGTGTCTCAATTATTGTTCACGTAAGATATGGGCTAACTTAGAGCCCTGTCGAAACTTAGCAATTTTTCCCATTTTAAAAAACACGACGCTTAATTAATGAACTTCGATAAACTAACACTGAAGTCCAGTCAGAGAGGTCATAGAGTAAATCACACTGTGGTGTCTCGAGAACAATCACATCCTCAATTCTTATAAAATATTAATTTTGACGTTAAATAAACTCATTTTTTAATTTTAATCATCTCATTGTTTTACACTAGAAATAAATAGATTTCCTTACGCTTCCGTTCTATTGTTTTCTATACAGTTTTATAACGTAATATTAAACCAGATGGACTTTTTTATGATTCATTACCTCTGTTGGAGTAAAGATGAATTAGGAGTATTGAAGCCTCATTCAGATCCAATCTTGCAAATAATCCTTTAAAGTATAAATCTTTAATATAAGTAGGGGTCTTGTGTATTTTTACGACCTAACTTTCTATTTTCATTAATACCTTAATCTATTCTTTGTTTGAAGGAATCTTAATCTAACTCTAACAAATTAATTGAGATATGAAATCGCGAGCTTTATTTAAACAAAAGTCCTTTAATCAAAGATATATACATACAAGAAATTTAAATTAGTTATATAAATATAATACATTAAGATTTGCTTGGATTTCCAGATTTTGAAAGCAAACGTTAAACAAAATAAAACAAATGATTGGTAGTGAATTGGAAGGAAATTAAAAATTTAAAGCTTTTTAACTTCATGTTTGTAATAGTATGCTCAGTTTAGTGTATACGAGATTATCAGTTGTGTTATGGTCATAGTTTGAACATACTTTACCTGATTCCTTTATTTCTCTATTAGCACTTTTTAACAATATCTACACTCTGTGACATGATTTACCATTAGTAATTTATTAAAGATTCTAACATGGGTTTTTAATGCGATTTCCTTGGACTGCCATAGATATGTTCTTACCAATCTTCCAGATATTGTTGCACCAAAAGATTTATACTCGTATTTCAATACATAAATATTTATTATTCAGTAGGATAATTAAAAAAAATATTATTATTTAAAATAATTTTATATTGACTCAATATTTTTTTATTTTAAAAATACTAGAGAAAAGCATGCTATGATTTAAATATACAGGTATGAATGTTATTTATATAACAGTAACGAAATTTTATCAGATTATAAGACGCTGGCCCAAGAATGTGTTTGCATTCTCAAAATAACTCCATAAAGGAGATACAATGCACAGCAGCTGATTTATGACGTCACAAATCATAAGATCCAACCCTCCCATTGCCGGCGACCGCCCCTCCAACATAACACGCACTGGCAACTTACACCCTATCGAGCGACCCGCCTGACCCAGTGCTGTTTTTACTACCTCAGTAAGAACTCACCCTCGGTTTTTTTACTCTGTTTATTTTATTCTTACATTAATTTTGCTTAAAAATTACCTATTTAAAGTCCACAAATTATCATTATACTATGGAAATACCCAAAGAGGTAGTATTGCGTTACGATGATTTCAACATGCTATATATGTTGAGAATGATTTTCTTACGGTGCATGCCATTAAGATGCATTAATTTTATTTCATTAATGTATGATATTATCTGTTTTTACGTGTAGAAAGCTCGAAACTTGCAACTTATTATTCATCAATTAACATCTCCGAAAATCAGCTCTTGACGGAATCAGTAGCATGATAGTAAATATATTTTGATAATAAAAAAACAAGTTTTTAGTGTCAGCAGTAACTTTAGTAAATCAAATGGCTAGATACATTTCTTATTAAGAGTGGAATTTCTAAAAATTCTAAAGTATGATTTGTAAATCTTGAAATCAGGTCAGAACAAAATGCGTGAACATGAGAGCCGTATTGAGAATATAAAAAAAAATAACAAAAGGAAAGTACATTATTTATTAACAATTTATAAAAGTTATATAATATAAGGCGACCTTTAGCTTTCTAGAATGATATAAAATTAAAGAATAAATAAAAAAATTATAACCATAAGGACATTCCTATCTTCGCAATAATTGTAATATATATGGAGTCTTTTTTCTCTCTCTCTCTCTTTGTCCTCGGATTTTGGACACTCACTGTAATCTACATTTGGCGTGTGAAGGTTTTAAAACAGCACTGTATATTGCCTGAAAAATAATAATTTAAACCTCTACTACAAAAGTATTTATAAGAATAGTTTATTACTGCTTAATGTCGATTGCTTTAACTTGACATAAGAGTTCTCACGATAAAAATATAGAAGGATGGTCAAAACGTATGTATAAACTTATATATTTCATTAATGTGAGCCTCCACTATAAACCTTTTAAGTTTTGTGATATTGCAATTTGACGAATCTCATTAGTAAATAGTGAAGTATCTATTGTAAAACGTGTGGTAACAGAAAAATTAAACATTCTATTTTAATAAAGTTGCAGTAAACAAGTTCAAAGTCATATTCTTCTATTATTTTTTATCGCACACCTATATTAAGTGGAACCAAAATCCAAATTGCAATATATCATCATAAAACTTGGCTTTTTTGAAAACAGTTGAGACATTTCCCTAAAGAAATAAATCATCAAACACACTAGTTTTAGTGAAGGCCGAATGAGAAAGGTGTTAAAATGGTTAAACGTATAAAACAAAACTGGAAACCAAATCGTATTTTTTCCTAGATTGACACATTTTAAACTAATCATAAGGCACACTGTGGAAGTTGAGAAGTGCAGTCTCTTTTCCTAGTTTTTTGACAATAGTATAGCTATTGTTTATTTGTCTTCGTTTGCGTAATACTGGTAAAAATAGTTTGTAAATGAAAAACGTATCGTTTGATACTTTTAACTCTTTTGAAATCATCATAAATCAACTGCCACTATAAAGTAACCTGGCTAATAATAATTATCAATCTTAGGAAATATTCCTGCATTTCTTTCTAATCCAACTATTTGTCGAAATAAAAACAACAAAAATGTATGTTGACTAGTAGACTAAAATTCTTTCATTAGATGCCGGTGAAACTTCACTGGAATGGTATATGATATTATTAATAAAGCTGTTTAATTTCCACGATAAGGTTATCTGTTATATACAGTTTTTTATATTTTAAACCGAAACAGGATAATAAAACTCTATGATTAAATTCATTTATCTTAGAAAATGGTTTATAGCAATGGGCGGTAGCTAACGTACCTTTTAAATAAAATCTTAAAGTTAAAATATAACGCATGGAAACGATCCAAGAACTCTCTGATACTCAAGAAATAATGTAATATTATATTATAGTACTAGTATAAGATGGCTGAAGAAAAACATGTATAGGGGAATAAGATTGAACACATTATGCAGGGAGTGTCTCCGCAAAGTCGCATATGAGAGTGGTGTAATCCCACTGCTGGCACCAGAATTGCTGATAAGCCCGTCTCACACGGGTTGGTTACTGATTCACAGCACCTCTCACTAAAGAAACTTGACATAATTCTTTCACTTTGTATTGCCTGAGTATATCTATACACACTTCTATAGTTTATTAATGGTGGGAACTGAGCAAAGCCTATCACATCTAGGGCTGGAAAAAAATCATATCTTTATATAGAATAAATAAAGTTTCTTCATTACATTACTTTATTAAATTATTGGATATACTTCCTAATATATTTTCCCGGCAACTTACTTCCGCTAACCGGAGAGGAGCACACAGAAATATTAAGTGGGTGGAAAATGTGCATAAAGCTGAAACGAAACCGCCTGCTGCTATGTTCTCAAAGTTAACACAATGAACACGTGTGATTTGGTACTCATAATACCGGCTACTGGCATGATTTATGAGAACCTCCTAAAGATATACGAAGGAAATGTAAAACCTAACGTTTTGGTTACATGTTCAGACAAATACTGGAAGTGTCCTTTAGCAAACTCGGCGAGAAAAGTTACTCACCGAGATCTCTTCCGTGCTGGACTTCATGGATGCGATCGCGCAGCCCAGTACGACCTTAAATTACAAGACATAGACCATCTATCCATGGACGAAGAGGTCAGGGCTGCAATAACTAGGTATCTGGGTACTGACGAGATGACCCGTAGTGCACCTAACAACAGAGTGGCCAAACTAAATCAAATTATGTCAGATTTATTAACACCATAGAAAGTTTGTGTGGGTGTAAGTTGTATCACTAAAATAATACAATACACTAAATGAATTATAATTCATTTAATAAATTTTATATTTTCTGGTTGATAAGTAGAAAAAGAACTTGAAGTAACAGCACCCTTCAAGTATGTAGATGGCGCTCTAAATACACCTTTTAAGTCTTGTTATCCTTTTGGAAATGGGCTTTGTGAAGTGGCAATAAAGTATGGTAATTTTTAAGAGACGGCAAAGAAATAGTTTTCAGGACTCATGAGATCTTTAATTTTTGTGTAAAATGTGTGATTGAAACCTTTAAAATTAAGATAAGGGTTAAGATTTTTAATTTTAAAAGTTGAAACTTAACGTGTGATAATTATCAAAGATGGGCATCTCAAGTCTCTACGTGTACGAAAGTATTCCCTACAAAACAATCCCTAGGTTCCAGTTCCCAGACAGTTTTTTTAAAAGCCTCCTTTTTAGTGCAAATACTCTCGTCATCATCAAATTGGTGGTGTATGTATATTTCCATATGTCATCGTGGACTAAAATGTACCGAAATACGGAAATTTTAGAGCCTCTTGGGAATTTAATAGAAGGTGCACACCTCACTGCATAAACTTCACAAAATTAATATTTTACACTTATTTTCTTTAAGAAAATGGTATTTGAGATTATTTTGAATATAAAGAGCGACATTTTAACAATAAAGGACATGTAAAGAGTATTATTCGCAGTTGAAGACATGAATCATAACCTGGTTGTACAAGTATGAGGAACGTAAAATGTGTTTTTAATGTATAAGACACTATTCAAACAATAAAGAATATATATAGAAATTTTTGGCTTAGGTTATAACAGAAGAGGTCTCGCACAAAAAAAATGGCTTGTGTGAACGGCAAACAAAGCGATGGAATGATAACTGGAGAAAACCGACGGCCGTATGGTGGCTAGTAAACCATTGACGAGGAAGAGAATCATTGGCTGGCCAACACTGACTCCAAACCAGTCATCCTCATGAGGACCAATGCCATTTAAATTGACCTTCTCGCTTTCTAAAAGAAGTTATAATACGAGGGGAACGGTGTGTGGCAACACGCACTAGGGACCACATACTCACCATCAGGGATTGGTAGAAGCGATGGCTGATAGAGAGTGGAGACGTTGGACGACCAAGCTTAGTAGAGACTGTAGAAAATAGGTGTAGCCAAAGCCAAAACACGGGAGAAGATAAATTTTACCTAACCCAGTTTCTCACCGGCCATGACAACTTTCGGGCGTGCCTTTTTAAGTTGGAAATTTGAAAGGTCTGAGTTTTTCTATAGAGATACCACGACGCCAAACAAACATTCATTCTTTCGTTCTAGAAGCAAATGAAGGGGAATCGAGATTACCAAAGGCTGATCGCTGAACACCATTATTCGAAAGATAGTCTCAAAAAGACAGCCTTAGAGATCTGACTCTCCATATGCTGAGGGGTGCTGAAGAACAAGAAAAACGGAAGAAAGGTAATATAGTAGTAGACCTCTGTAGGCCCAAGTAGACACTCTTAGAAGTAATGTGGAAATCAGACATGAAAGAGAGAGAGATAGTGATGCCTTGGTTGATTGGGCTTTTAGTTGGTGCAAATTTAACTTATTAGTGGAATACGTGGACAGTGCCTTTATTTATTTTGATCCCTCAAAATCGCAACAATAGCTATTGTAAAAGTAATATTTGTAGTCATTCAAGGATGCTATCTATATGAGACTTGCGAAGGAAGTAGAAGTTTTTCGAATATATTCCTATTGTTCAGTAATACAATATTAAATATTACGTACACTTGCTGTTGGGATCTGCAATACAATCTCTTTTACCTGTTGATAGCTATCGTAACCCATAGGTGCAATCTTCGTAAGAATAATATCGTCTTACCATATCGTTTAGAGTCAGTAGCCACAAGAACAAAATTGGTATATCAACTCCATACACATCTCTAAAATATGCAGTTTTATAATAAAAATATTAGTTTTGAAACAGAACTAAAGAATTTAGATGTTAATGAACGTTCAACTACAGAAAACATTTATGTATGGGAAATAATATTAAAATATATAGCAATCAGAAAATAAGTAAAAGCAATCAAATATTTTTTTATAGTATTACTGCACTAATAAAGTTTTAATTAGCTAGTTACTCGAAGATAAGGAATCCTATTTCTTATTCTGTTCTACTCTAATGCAACACAGGTATCATGCTTTATAAACAGATTAAAGTAGGTTAAGTTTAAAAAAGACGTTCCATAATATATGAACGTACCACAAGAAAGGTATACCAAGTAACTTGAAACTTCTTCCATAACACAATTTGGAAAACAAAAGAAGTGACGAGCTGTGTAATTATTTAGACAAATGTTCCCATTTGCTTAGCAAAGAGTCTCATTAGTTCAGCTCATTTATATTTATGAAGCAATTTTATATGCATAGCCCTCAAGTAATAAATAGTCTATGAGGAGTATTTAAAAAAGTGTTAATATGCATTGGTAATTTTTTTTTAATTTGCAATGTTTATCAAATTAACGAAAGATTGAACCTTTAACTTTAATTTAATAAGTAAAACCAGTATATAAATATACAATAATAGTTAAATAATTAATGATTATAATAATAATTTGCAACTCAATGGTAATTTCCCAATCGTTTACAGAAGGAACTCATAACGTAAACGCCCATGGTGGTAATACTACTGTGTGAGTTATGGTTATATAATTAAAATAAAGTTTTTCTGAGAAATATATAATTTTTTATGCAATAAACTTTTGATATTTTTTCTGTTTTAACCTAAATAGCGTTACACTGTTAATTGAGACATTATTTTGTAATACCCGACGGCAGTTATATAAATAGTACATTATTAAACCGTAAGTGACTTACATGTGAGTGAAGTGGAACAGTGTTATATCAGAAAGTACAGTTGTCTCAGTCGCACATGCAAACCTCGTGAACATAAACATTTAATCGAAATATATCCTTTTACATTAATAAATGTTGTAGTTATTGAAATTTAAAGTTCAGTTACATTCTGTAAAGAATAACATCTTGCGTATCTTGTACTATAATCATGATCTATGTTATTTAAATTTAATATTCTTTTGTTGGTGATTTTTAGTATCCGCCACCCACGCTCATCTGGCATTGGCTATTGTATTCTTTAACTTGGATCTTCATGCCCTGCATTGTATTCGAACTATATGAAGATTCAAGAAACTGGTAAGATGAGGAAGCTCCAAATATACAAAATTCATGTTGTGCAATATAAAATATTAAATACAAAGTTTTAAAAAAGAAAAAAATCGGTGACGTTAATTATCATTATTAAAGATTTTAAGGATTATATATATATATATATATATATATATATATATATATATATATAAATATAAATTAGGCTATTGCCACCTATACAAATTTAATGTATGTATATATATATATATACTTCATTTCCTCAATAAATAAGTACAGTTATTCATTCACTTAAGTGGCACCGAAAAAGTATCATATCGTTACCTATGTATTTTTTAAGTGTACCTATTATTACAAGTTTCAATTGCTAAAATTTTTGCAAAAAACTACAAACTCAGTTAAAATCAGAATATAAAATGCAATTTGAATATTGAATACCGTAATAAGCAGTAAAATTAATGTTGTTTATAATGGTGTAAACATTTTTTATAACAGGTAAGTGGTAAATTAAATGGTTCGAAATCCTTCTACTTACCTGAAAAGATTAAGCCTAAGCTAGAATGTTGATATCTTTGCTGAAACATTCCTGAGTACATAATCTGAATGTAATGTAAGGTTTTTATATAAAATTAGAACACGTATATGCAATATTAATTATGTATAATTGATATGTTTGAATACATATGCAGTAATTAAGAACTGAAATCTCATAATATTTCATATAACGGTTTAGACAATTATTAAAAAAAAAACATAATAAATAAAATATATACATTTAATAATAATAAATATAACGTTACCAAAAGTATTAGTACAAAAACAAGTCTTTATAAAACTATTAAAATTGCATTTATTATCCATGATAAAATAATTTTACACAGAGAAGGTATTTATTAAATAAAATACATAGAATATTTGAAAACGTTCATGTCATGGGAAATCCTTCCTTACAATAAGTGAGTAAATAAGTTCGTTTGTTTTGCGATTTAAATAGGTCATAAAACGAAGCTACGCCACACAGACTCAGTTAACAATGTGAAGTTTACTGATATTATTTCTATTTTTACTACTAAAACGAGTTTTACTATTACAAACAAATAGTTCTAAGAAGTAGAATACTTTAGTTTCCTATAAACGTTGCTGAATAATATTTGAATAAATCTAAAATATTTCAGCGGAAAAACGCAAGAAAGGAGTTCCAATTCTTTACAACATCCCGCAAACTAATTAGTCAAAGCTGGGAGGCAATTAGATGTTTAAAAAAGGAAAGTTTGTGGGAAATTAAAAGTCTATCTTATATTTCTTTATTCAATGTAGAGTGTTCCATTTCAGTCACACTTTGCTGGTAAATTTTGAAACATTTAAGAAAGCAAACATGATATTACTAGTCATGGTAAATACGCTTTAAAATATTTTTCATAGCGAAATTATTTACGCCAATTAAAAAGAAACTAATCAAAAACTTGATTCTTGTCGTATTCTTTGTCAATATAGTTTATGGATGATATTATAAATATATATTAATATATATCGTGTGTGTGATGATATATGTAATATTATATACAAACAAGATAAGAGCATGTGACACCACGTGACAAAAACAAGAAGGTACTATGTACAACTTGAAGTCTAAACCTCAATTCATTTTCTGGATATCCTGTGGGCAAACATACAACAGATAATGCTATTATTGTAATAAAAATGTTTACTTTTATTGTAAACAAAAGAGAAATTGCTTTAGCTTAATGAGCCATTCTAGTAATCAAAATTTGAAATTTCCATTAGTAAATGAATAAAGCGTCGATTGTCTCAGGCCAATGCTCAAAGTACCTTTGATAGCAATATTACTGTCCTTTGCATTGTCCATATTCAAGTTGAACAAATTATCTCTGTTTTTAAAGCCTTGTTTTAAATTCTTCCTTAGTTGCCAATAACTAGCGTTTTTACTCAGTTTTATTCCTTAAATATAAATAAAAACCAATGTATACAAAATTAATTTTAAGTTACTTTATATATGAGTTCTAAACCTAATGAGCTTACGTTTGAAATAGTATCTGTATATAAATGTTTGTTAATAATACATAGCATACTCAATACTCAATACAGCAATACTCAGGCTGTAAACTGATGAAGTGCCTACTAATACAGAGATAAAACCACGTAAGCATACTCAAACAAATAACAATGTGAAATCATTAAAATCAGTAATCAATACTACAGGATTTTGTAATTTTTAATACAAAATATACGTAGGATATCCTTTTTACAAAAGCACTAATTATTTACCGTTTCATTATTTATTGGGAAAATTATCTAATGTAACCCGTTATTTACTTGTTTTATTGATTTTCTCTCAATATAGTATCAACGATATAACCTCACTCCCTTGAAGGAACATTTCACATTCCAGTTCCCTACATGTGTGTGTCCCCTGAGGTATTCTATGATACTGTCACAACTTGAACATAATGTTGTCTCTGAGGTGTTATACTGTTATCCTGTAGTTCTCACAGTTTTGTTATATTTATTGCATTTAAAACTAAGTTTTAAACATCCTAATAGAGAAATATTATAAATAAAAACTAAACTAAAAATTTTATCAATAGGTAATTTCGGAAACGACTGGTCCATCCCTTTTTAAAATATCTTTGAAGTAAGAGGAAATTTGAAATGGGGGAAAATAGAAATTTTTGAAAAACTTTAGATTTTTAGAAAAACATCAATAATATTTACGAAATAAAATTTCAAATTTATTTTGATTATTAACTGCTCTCGACAGTTTTAATTCAATTCAACAAAGATGCAGAAACATTAGATTAAAATATTAAAATATAAAAAATAAATTATTATACAGTATTTGTTAAGTAGTGAATTCCACATTATAAGGATAAATTTAATATCTAACCTGGACTGAGTATTGCACTAGTCGTGAAGTTGGACTATCTAATATATTATAATATTAGAAATACTATTTAAACGCTACTATATTAATAAATAATTTGTGACTCTTTGCACGTATGGTTTGCATCGACACTGTTTAATTTTAGCGTAATTGAAAGAAAAAACAAGGCGAATGACACGGAGATGCTTCAACGATACATTCATTTACAGACTAAAGATATAAAAATAACAATACTTCTACCACGGAAAACTATCATTATTATTTAGAACGAACTTAGTTTAAAGTATTTTCACTGTTCTCTGAACAGAATACAAGTTACATAAGAAGACGTTTATTGACCGTAGTTAACTTTTTAACCTTACGTGTGCATTTCTTTTCTTCATCGAGAAAACAATGTATGTATAATATGAGATTAACCAAACCATTATCAATTGTTAGTCACACATTGCAGCATAACCTTTGGATTAATACGCGATTTAGAGTGTTTAAGATTATGCAAAAAATTATATTTTGCAACTACATATATATAACCATAATTTTAGCTTAGAAAAATTGTTTTAGAATATTTTGTTTAGTCTACAAATAATTTCTTTATATGAATTTCAACATTTTAAATATGTTTATTTTTATAACCTACTGAAATCTGTAAAATTTAATAAATATAATAATATAATTAATTTTTTAAGATTGCAATATTCAAAACAAACTTTATTTCAGTTGCATTTAAATAATTAAGTAAGAATATTTTTAATTTCAAAGAGGCCGCGATAGTCTTGCCACTAACGACTACAGTGTGAACATGCGTGATGCGTGACGTTACGTGACGCGAAAGTAAAGTTTTTCTCCGTTCATAACATTCATACTTAGCCCGCTAAATGTAGTCACCTTAATACATTTTGTTGAGAAACACTGTATTATAAGTTATTAGTAAATATATGTTAGCCGTACAAATCTAATATAACATATTGTGTACTTAAGTGGTTGCTATATCATTAAGTGCGTTCCTGTTCAGGCAACTTACAAACACAAAAGGATTAATCTTATTTTATTTATACTTGGGTGTTGTCATTTGTATAAACCGCTAGGAACTGCTTGATACGAGTAATTATTAGACAGTTAGAATGATAAATAAGTAAGAAAACAGAATTGATAATAAATTAGGTGAAAATGGTGTTAAGGGTTGTTTCAAAATGAAATTCAAAGCGAAAATAAAAGTTACCTTAAATCAGAACAACAGAAATCAAATAACCAAGAGACAAAGCGGGGAGGGCGAGACAAAGGAGCCATTGTCTGAGCACGCATTGTCAAGGGATGGAGACAGTCCCGAAGCACTGAGTTATCCTGTCCCATATCGTGCAGATCGGAGAAAATTAGCCTCTAGAAGTTGGATATCAGCAAATTAAAATATGTTAAATAATTTTAAATCTTTAAATATAATGATGTTTTAAATGAAATATGATGGCCCTTGAAGAATTACCATTATGTTAAGTCTTGAGAATTAATTAATTTTGGAAATTTATTCATTAATTATATATTATTAAAGAGACTATAATATATGACACTAGAAACTAGATTCCAAAAATTCGCTCCATTCACAGCCAATTCGCTGGGGAGGGAGGGGATGATACTTTGTGCATGAACACAGGTTTCGTCGGTTCTTAGTTATATATCTAATTTTATGTTCATTTTCTACACATTTTGTATTGAAATTGTACAAGTTTTTAAGGCATTTCCGTCCACTTGGTTTCAGTGTAAAATTTGCTTGTAAACTGGCCGAAGAGTTTTATTTATTTCATAAAAACTATATTATGTTTTAGTCACCATCAAATCTGTGGTTGGGGGTGAAAGGAAAATCCACTCCCTTAGCTTCAACTGATAACAGTAGGCCTACTTTCCAGCGTTCATTATCAGCGTAATCAGCGATAACCACGAGAGAATCCACAACAATGGAAAGTTCTAATACAAACACGGGAGGACACGACTCGATATCTGTGGAGAGTTGCGTCAACTGTTATCTATCGAGCGCAGAACTAATAACTGTGTTTTCAGCGCTTCGGGGATGAGATAAAGGACATTGTGGAGGTGGCGGTACGAGCTGCGTTAGGTATCTTGCAAGAAGAGATGAAGAGGCTGCATGAAGCTATTCACCGTGACAGTAAGATTGGGTGAGTTGGAGGGTTGAATGTTGGACAAGACGGAAGAATATCAGGGGTTCCAGCGGTATTCTTTACCAGCGGGTTAAACTGAAAATCCTTGGCATCCAGAAGACTAAAGGTGAAGACACGGAGAAGTTGGTCGTCGATCTGTGTTGGGAGAAGCTGAGCGTAAATTGTTCGATACGGTGATTCACCATACTCATCACATCGGTCAACGGCCCAGGCTGCCTCACCCTATTATTGTGAGCTTTACCACCTACCGGTAGCGCCAGCAATTGTATGCTTCCGAAGGAGAAGTATTGGGTTCGGGAGTAACCATCCATCAGTAGGAGCCGAGGGTCACGCGCGATTCTCATGTTGTGTGCTTGAAAAAAGACCCAAGCACAAGTAAAGAGAGGAATCCAGATGATGATTTATCCTTAGCACAACTTGTAAAGAAGCTTTCAAGATGTGAACAAACGCACGAAGTGAAGTGACCGAATGGTTAAAAATGATGAGCAAAATGAAGTAACTGACCAAACCATCATAGAAATAATATCTGAACCAGGTGACACAGAGGACGGAAGTGATGACGAGGATGTGTGTGAAGAGAATATGGCAATGCTGACTCATACGGAAGGGCACTGGAGACCGCGCTAACAACCGGAACCGCCAATGCTCCTTAGACGATGGCCGGACATCACGGCAATAAAGAGATCGTCAAATCTATAGCAAATTACTTTGGAGCTATTAAGTACACCATATACATATATATATATATATATATATGATATATATATATATAGAAGACTCTAGATAATCTGAAATAATTAACGATATAATATAAAACACATAATTTATGATTCAGGCACCTGGTATGTTTTTTCAGTAAGTAATTATTTCAGATTATCTAGAGTCTTCTATAATTAGTTTTTTATTCTTTAATGATTAGAAAAAACTATTACATATTTAAAGTTATCTCCATTAAATACTTTAGAAATTGTGCATGGCCAGTTTAAACAAACTTTACTCTTACGATGAAATTATTTAAAACATTTTGCTGAAAATAAGCAATATTTTGATTTTTAAATATCCAGGCAAGTAGTTCTAATTAGGAAAATATGCTTTGGGATAGTAATTAACCTTCTTCTACTCTGCTTTGTGTGATGTGTTCCTTTGATCTCTTTTCTCCACAAGAAATATTAATTTTGTTAATAGACTGTACTATTTTAATCATATGCAAGGGCTAAAAATTATTGAAAGTCCTTACAAAACTGTCTGTTTTTACTTTTACTGACAACAAACGTATTTCCTTATTAGCATTCAACAAGAAATATGTGAATATAGTGATACGTTCCGAACTTTTAGTTCAAAGAGCAGTACAAGATACCAGCATAAGGTCAGAGATAACAAGGGGTACAATTTGACAGTATGAGAGTATATCTCAAGCCTCAGGGGACACACCATACGGTGGGAACTTACCTGTGAGGAGTTCCATTAACTTAGAGAGATTCAAGATAACAGTATAACATGTTAGAGACAACTGTGGGTTGAAGTTGTGACAGTATCAGAGTATACCTCAGGGGACACTCCATATGTAGGGAACTTGACTGTGAAGTGTTTCTTTACTGAGGGAAGTTATACTGTTGACACTCTATTAATAGACTATTACATAATACATGATAGTAGTGCTTGATATAATATGTTTTCTTAAACAAACAATATTGCTAAGTAATTTCCTTATTATTTGCCGGTATTATCAGTAAATTCAGTTTGATACAATTAGAAATTATGTTACATATAATTGACATCAATGCTCGAATTCATATACATATCATTACATGATACTAATTTCCCTTTAACCAAACAAGTGATGTATTCCATTATCATATATAGGTATTTTATTTCATTTATACATTTTGATTTGATTTTTAACCTTTTTTCTAACTAAATATATTTCTTTCTCAGTATTATGGTGGGGTTAGTACTATTTTTTTGGCCTTATAGTCTTAAGGAAATGTTTTGCAATGTCCAACAAAACCTGAATGCAAAAAAGATAAAGTTGTTTAGCACTCTGAAAACCGAGAAACCACCTTAAAAATATTCTAATAACGAATTAAAGTCATTTTTCTTTATGCCTGTCTGTATGTCTATCCGCAAAATGCCTTGAGTACAAACTGACCTAAAGGTTTCCATGAATCTTCATATCCATATATGTAATACTGAGTTCAATCACTGTATATACCACTCTATTGAATTTTTCTGAAATTTTGCTAATATGTTTACGTTGATGTTATGTGTAACTAAAATGGCAACTAGAAAACTGTAGGATAAAAACTTGTACATTTATTTTTGTTTTAAAATGCGACAGTAACACATACGACACAACTATCGAAAAATATCTCATGAAATAAATGCATTTTGGAATTTAATTATGTCGTAATGAATAATAATTGCAAGATAATATAATTTGAAACGACTTACACTTACAAATACGACTTCCAAACACTGTGGGATAGTCTTAACAATGGGAGTAGTAGTAACAGAATACTGTAGAAATCGCCCTAACTAGTGCAGTTTTTAACCACACTAAGCTATCGTAAAAGCAGCAGGTCTCTGAAAAAGAACTAGCTTCTATGAAATTTTGTCAAAAATCATTTCTTTTCTAGATATTAAAGTAATACGATATTATCATAAGTGCTTTGGGACTCATGAGACGCCAATTTGTTCAAGATTTTATCGTTTTTATAGGTTTAGGCCAATAGTAGGTTTGTGCTTTTTAAAGCATTTCGAGGCATTCAACAAATAGGACTTTGCTAACGCTTAAAGTATCCATCTGATACATATAATCTAACTTTCCGTTCAAATCCATGTGAAATAAACATATCCGGACCATGAGAAAGGCATAAAAATCTACAAGAGCCTTGCTTAATGGAATGTTTCTAAGGATGAAATTTCCCATTACTAAAAAACGTTTAGCTTTACATGATTATCGTAGCACCTGGTCTCTAAAACCTCCAAATTTAGTTACCATACGAGCTTTACGGACACACAGAACTATACACAGTGGTCTGTAATTTCTTTGATGACTTAGGCTAAAGAAAAATGTTTGTCAAATATAAAAGATTCTGATAGTTTTCAATTCCTGGAGCTAAAATTTTGATGGCTAGAGGATCTATTGCTCATCCTTTGAGAGGTAGAGATTCCCGGGAACTCGTTCTATTAAGAATGCTATTCACTAAAGATTTTTTTATGATTTTAGAGTTTCCTTAGACGTAACCAATATACAACAAAACCTCTGGAGTTTTGTACTGAAGGGGAGTAAAATGTCTGGATATTCCATCACACTAAAGACCCAAGGCACTCATACGCTTGTAAATATTACCAGCTTTTATCTTTCTATACACGGACTTTTATAGATTTGTGGTTTATAACGTAGTGGTGTACGGTATATTAAAAGTAATATAGAAGCTAAAAACCCCATTGAATCTAAAGTTTAATAGGCAGGAAGGTTCTAAAAAATATAGTTCTTAGACTCACGCAATGCACATAAATCTGCTAATGTACCTAAAATCTGAGAGCACGATGGTTAGTTTGTCTTAGAGTTGCTCTGATAAATGAAACAAATTTCGTATTAAAACGTTCATTACTTTATGGACCAACACCTCCATAGCCTTTAGTTTTAGTTAATGGAAAACTAATATTTACATTTCTGTTTATTTCATTCATAATACATCTAAAAACTAGATTATTTGTAAGTTATTTAGTAACTTTGCATACTTACATCGTTTCAAAATATATTGATAGTTAGAAAAGCAGATTGGATAAGGATAGGATAAAGCAGATAAAGGACCTCAGTGTAGACTGATGTTATCCTTTTCTAATTATAGCTAATATTATGTTAGATGTACAAATATTGGTGAAATTACATTAAAACTACTTTTAGGCGTAAGCAAACTTGAGAGTATCTCAACAAGTTTTGGAATCCATATTCATAGTAGTCTACATTCTTGGGGTAAATATCTTTAACGTGTGAGAAATTTTAATAAGAACAGCAAGTATAACTGTTATTAAAATTAACTAGATAAGAAGTTATAATATTTTATGCAAGCATGGAGTTTAACTTAAATATAGTCAATATAAAATAGATTGCAACTTATCATTATTATAGTCCGGTCAGTTTAGACATTGACCCTTGAAAAAATTCCCAGAAAGCTGAAAATTTGCATAGATGTTAGGGACACCATTGTTATCAAATTGTGAAAAGTCCCCATCGATCCCATGTCTGCAAAAAGTTTTATTCGAGGTCAAATTTCGTAAAAAATTGGTTTTTGAATATTTCCACAAAACGGTTAGGTTTATGATAAAGTATGTTTGACAA
Source organism: Homalodisca vitripennis (assembly GCF_021130785.1). Classification (NCBI taxonomy): domain Eukaryota; kingdom Metazoa; phylum Arthropoda; class Insecta; order Hemiptera; family Cicadellidae; genus Homalodisca; species Homalodisca vitripennis. The sequence continues at coordinate 45,304 of NW_025782036.1, forward strand.
AAATTGTAAATCTTGCGATTATCTACAAAAATTATTCTTACGCTTTCTTTCATATCACTAACAGTTTTTGAGTAACAGCAATTACAAAATCTTTTTACGCTCTATTGTCTATAATATGTACACGTTTCCAAGCTACCTATAAAGTAGTTTACCTAGCGCGTTGTTTTTAATGTAGTTTCCCGTAGGCCTATTCCACAGTCTATTCCAGTAAAATTTAATGAATGTTTGGTTATTCTTCTCCATTTCAGTCAGAGTGCTCGTGTCGATGAGGTACACCTCGAGTGACAAGTTCCACTATACTTGGTTGTAAACATATTTTATTCATCATCATCGTTATTAATTATTTCTTCTTCTCCATGTTTTCTGGTGCAGGTGTAAAACGCGTGTGGGTTGGTTCCAATACATTATTGACTTGTTTCCACACAATCGTTCTGGGTCTAGTTGAATACCAAGCCACACCTCAACCTGGTAATATACATGATACAAATTTTGGTGGAAGCCGTGGTTGGAGGGAGACCAGCTAATTGCACAAGTGTTTTATTACATGTTTGTTTTGCAAAAGATAAGTAACGTGATTTGTCTATGGAGGTAATTTTTTTGGAGCTCCATATATAGACAGAAGAAAGCGAATTCCGTTGGTGATTACAGTTTATGGTAAAGACTTGATATCTTCAAAAGCTTGTGTACACGTAATAAAATTTTATTTTTAAAACAATTTACATAATTGATATTTTAACCCCTTCGAAACTTTGCTGATGTTGTATCACAGCCAGTAGGATGAAAAAATCAGTATATGTTTGAACCGATTGAATATCTTCTCGAATAATTGTTGCCGCAGTTGCTAGGACCTTCAATAGTGTTCTTCTTTGCCTTATGTTTTTTTCTTTTCACTCCAAGCTTGATTGGTAATAACATAATAATTACCAAGAAAAAATACTAATGTTAATTTTCCATGTTTCTCAGTAATAATTACTCTATTACCATAATTGAACTTCAATCGTAATTTAATTGTTCTGTTATCAACACTTACATTTGTACAAATATTCTTTTTATTCCTGTAACGTAAACTGGCAGTCTTCACTACTTTCAATATATGAAAATATTTTCTCCATGGCGAGATTCAATGCTTCATCTTGAGAACAACCGACTTGGCCTCCAGTGGTCGGATATAAAAATGAACCAAGCAATCATTATGGTACTTAGCTTTAGCAGCAACTAAATAATGTTCAAACTGATGTGTGTAGCAATAATTTTTGCGGTGTCATCAGAACAAGTCTGAGCTGCTTTCATAACTGAGTCTTTAAATGAAAGAGTTGTAACGTTACAAATTTTGTGACGAGATTTCTGTGCGTATTTCTATCCGTATTCCTCATTCAACTCATCGCCGCATAATAAACATAAATTTTTAAAAGAAAAGTATGATTCACTTACACGTGCTCTAGTACGAGGAGGACTTTTTGAGAGGTAAAAAACCTATTTACCTGATTCCTCTTCATTTTGCCGTTTTGCTGTTGCAATTGTACTCTTTCAACTGTATTGTTTGCGAGACTGCACATGAATTGTCACTAAATTTACGTTCTTCAAGTAATTAGTAAATTAACCCCCTTCCCCTTTGAATACTTGCGTTAATTAACGTCTTCATGCTGTAATCAACAGTAACACATTCACTTGAAGATCAAAGATTAGAGCAAATAAAACAGAATTGCAACATATTTTTATAAAAAACTGAATACAGCACAAACTTTAGCAGAGAATATTTGAAGTAATTTTCAAATATACTACAGCAGAATTTTCAAGACTTCAAGGTTTTAAGGTGCGACCTAAGAAAAGCAGGTGGACGGAACGGCTACGCGAACGGAAGGGCAGGCAGATGTTGTTCAAGGGCACATGATCCCCTAAAATTATGGACTCCGTTTTTTTAAGTCATATTCTCAAAATTATCGGACAATATGAATGTATTAGTCTCGCAGACTTATAGTTTTACATATATTGCAAATCCAATGATGTCATATGCATCTTAGTCACGCTTATTATGGACAATACAGAGTAAGAAGATTTTTTTAATAGCTTTTTCTCAAAAATAGTTGTGATATGAAAAAAGCGTAAGGGCAATTTTCGTAGAAAATTGTATGATCTACAATTTTCGTCTGTCATATTTTATCTTAAAACTAACAGTTTCGTTGAAAAATTAAAAAACCCACTGTTACGAAATTTGGCCTAGAATAAAAATGTTTGCAGACATGGGATCGATGGGGACTTTTCACAATTTCATAAAAATGGTGTCCCTAACATGTGTGCAAATTTTCAGCTTTCTGGGAATTAATGCAAAGTTACCCCTATTTTTGGGCTAAATTGACGGGAATATTAAAGGAACTTTAATTATTAGCCTAAGACGATCGGCACTGTAGTCAATCAATAATGGAAATGTTACGTTCTGATCGGGAGACAATCGATCTGTTAATGATTCAAGCACTTTTTTATGAAGCCAATTATATATGAATTAACGCAAATTGTAATTCAAATATACAAGCAACATGTAATACTGTATTATAAGAGCAGTATTATATTATAAACTTCATTATTGGTTATAACCTTTTCTCAATTGACTAATATTAACGTACTGTGTTTTGTATAAGTACTATAATTAGTCATAATCAGTATAATATTCTCTATAGTAATTGTTTGATAACCTAAATAGTAAAAGTAAGTACGTCTTATTAAATGTGCGTAGTATATCGTTTAAATCAAAGTGTAACTGAAATAAAATGCTCGTTACAGAAGAAAGGAGTACAAGAGAGACTTAATGTCTCGCAAACTTTCATTTTTAAAATCTAATTGCCTTCCAGCTTTTACTAATTAGTTTGCTGGAAGCTGCAAGAATTGCAACTCATTCTTCGTTTCTTTCCTGGATTATTTTACAAGTATTAAAAGTCGATTCTACAAATTATAACTCTGATACAAGAAATTTTAAAATCTTCTTATAACCCGATAATATAAGGCTTTATTTCATTATAGAGTTTATAAATAAATCTATTTATTATCAAACTATACGCATGTATTTTGTAAACTGATGTTAATAAAATTAAAGCTTTTTATAATTGGTTCAAAAGAATTTACGCACAATTCTATAATTCCATAGGAATAAATCGTAATTTAATATAACAAAGCGAGGTAAACCTACCAATTACAATATGTAGTACTTCATGTAGGGCTAATTACAATATAATAGTTTTAAAATAAACCTGTTAAATTTAAAATGTAAGACTATAGCTTAAAAATCAAACTTTGGTCGGTAAAATTTTTAAAACAAATAATAAATATGACAAAAATAAACGTAATACAACATCGTAAAATTCAATGTTAGTGCCGCAGAAATTACTGGAAATTTCTGAGACTACCACACTCTAAATTTTATCATATAGGTATGGTTCCTGCATTGAATTGGAATCCAATATATTGTTCCAATATATATATATATATTGAATTGAATTGCGTTTATTCAAGAAATTATACATTTCTGAGGCCCCGCTAAGTACAATACTTGTCAGCGGGAACCTATATAACTATATTTAACTACAGTTGAGATACATAATTACATTTAATTATCTTTCAGGTCCTTAACGTAGTATATTTAATTTAATTGTGGTGAACATTGGTATATAATATACATACAACAGTGAAATTATTAATTTGGAGTGATTAAAAAATATTGTCTGATTATTACTATAAGTTAATACAATACATCATTCCCATAACACTATTAAATATTTAGAACATTCTGTTGAATAAGCTTTTAGATAAACTGAAAAGTTGAAGAAAAGTAAATAAATTGGGTGAATAGGTCGATGGTATTGACCGTGGCGAATAGTCAAAAGACTCGGTCAACTAAGTAACTCATTAGTCTTATCAGTTATTACCCATTCATATCCATTTGTGTAATAACCATTAAAGATATTGGGTTATCGGAAGAGGTAGACAAATATTACGTACAATTCAAACATGTTTTCAAAAACGATTAATTTCCGTGCATTGGGCAAGAACCAACAGTCATGTCGTGTAGCCTACATACAGACGGATCGAGGTGAATTAATATGATATAAATGTGGTTCTTACAACTGTTACAGCTATTCTAATTTATTTATTTTATAGAAGTTATGTATATCAAATTTATCCATTCTTACTTAATAACTTTTCTTCGCATACAAGTATTTGAACATATGCTGGCGTACTGTGTGTCGGTTATGTCTTTGTCAAATGTTGTGTAAAGTGTGATTGAAATTATTCAACTGTGTAAGTGGAAATTTGGATATTCTATTTTCCAGGTAAATAACATTATCTTGATAAATATGATATTGCCCCTAGTAACTTACATTTAATACTAGATATAATATAAATTATTTTGTTATATATTAAAGCTACACTCTTAGTTATATTTACATTCAGTGCATAGAATAAATAAAAATTCAAGCAACTCTCAATCTGACAGGTCTTAGCAAACTTTCTATATTAGTCGTTTATAACAACAGATAGTAACCGAGTACATAAATTCATTTCTAATATAAGCTCAAATAATTAAACACAACTAGTAATTGTTTATATCCTTTAGTAGACATAGTGTACCAGAAACACTACATACAGCACAATGGAGATTACCTCTAGAACCATTAAAATATGCATTCCTTATTAAATTGGTAAGCACCGGTTGAGTACTTTACCGGTTGATTTACTTGATGTATTATCAAAGTGCTATACTGTGCAGTATTAATGGAACACCAGTAGCAAATTGCAATCATCAGTTTTACGTAAAGTTCAGATTACCTTATACCTAGTCGATTATTCAATATGTTCATTAAAGTGTGAAATAAGCAAAAATATATTATTTAAGTTTTAAACAGAAAAAAAAAACAATAATGAAAATCCATCCCTGAGGATAACAGAAGTCTAGAGAGATATACTTGAATTAATTAGTAAACAAATAAAGATATCTTATTAAACTGTACACATAACAATAAAAGAAAGCAAAACATTTCTCTGACAGATATATAATCAAACACTTGTAGATAGGTCTTGTCTTTTATAGATATTATTTGTAATGAGTAAAATTATATATAAATAATACTTAGTAAACATGACAATAATAAATAACAACAGTGATCTAAACTAATGAACATAGAAAAACATCAATACAACTACAGGAATACATCTTTGGCATTAACAGTTCTTAAAAATATGAAATAAAACAATATTATAGTGAAACAAAACAACAACAAGGTCCATAAAGTATCAGGAAATGTTCAGCCTTACCATTAATATGTGTGAACTAACCAATTATATACAGATTTTTTAAATTTTGTAAAATTATTTTCATTGTAAATGTGGTAAGGCAAGTTATTGTAAAGAGTAGGCACAATAAATTCCACCAGTCTCTTCCCAAAATCCGTTTTTATGTAAGGAACAATTAGTTTTTTTGTGTTTCTTAAATTTGCAGATGTAGTATTAGAGTTTACCATCATGTATTCGTCATTACCAAAGTGTCTCACGTATATCGTATATTTATAAAAATCTTGAGGGGTTAATGTATTCGCCCTACGTAGATTGCTAATATTTATATCATCTGGGCTGCGTGTAAACATCAGCTGTAGACTCCTGTTTTGAAGTTGGCAAATCTTATTCAAATGGCAATTCGCTGCTGACCCATACAGTTGTATTCCATATCTAATAATAGACTCAATTAATGCTTTATATATGGATATTTTACATTCTAAATTAATGGTGTTTTTCAATCTATAAAACGCAGTCATACATGACAACATTTTCTTTTGAATTATTTCAGTATGTTTTTTTTTCCAAGTAAGACCACTGTCAATTATTATTCCTAAATAACTGCAATCTTCTACCAGTTCTATTTCTTTGCAACTGCATACTGTTACTATTCCATTTGTTGAATTTCTAAAATTTGGACAGGAACACTTGTGATATTTTATTACTGGATTTATTGCTACATTTTTATTTCTCAAGTGAATGTGCATCATAACCGTCTTCTCCGAGTTCACGATCAGTTCCATGTCATGAAACCATTCACAAACCCGGCCAAAGTCGGCCTGCAACATGGATTGAGCTGTCGGCAAGCAATGATGACTTGCTACTAGTAGCAAATCATCAGCATAGGCCCATAATTTTACATGTTTTACAGTTTCAAACACTTTATTAAGGTAAATATTAAAAAGTACTGGCCCAAGATTGCTACCTTGGGGCACCCCACAAGTATTTGTTTTGTAAGTGCTAAATATGTTGGAAATTTTAACTGTAAACATCCGATTTTTCAAATAGGACTGGAACCATTGCAGCTGCAAACCAACCACCCCAATGCTTTTCAGTGTCTCAGCCATTTTTGCAATAATCAATTGTGTCAAATGCCTTTGACAAGTCAATAAATAGGCACAGTACGTGACATCCTTTATATAATTGTTTATTAATATATGTACCAAATACATGTAAGAGATCTTCCGCTCCTTTGCCTTTTTGAAATGCAAATTGGTTTTCATTAATTAAACTACATTCATTAAGTTATTTATTTAATTTTCCGACAATGAACATCTCAGTTATTTTTTCTATGCTTGAAAGCAAGGCAATCGGACGGTAATTAATATAGGCCTCTCTGGGCCCCTTTTTGTATATTGGTCTAACTATGGAAGTTTTTAAATTTTCTGGAAATACCCCCGTCGAAATCGATATATTTATAGCTTTGGCCAGAACAGGAGCCAAGGATGCAGATATACTTTTCAGATCTTTATACCTAATCCCGTCTATTCCTGGAGCTTTGTGCTCATTACAGTTATCAATAATACGTTTAATCTCTGTTGCAGTTGCCTTAGGTATATAGAAACTATGTTTTGCATTGTTACACGTACCAGTAAATTCTTTATTAGCACAGTGATGTTTAATTTTCATCACCCCTGTATCAAACTGGTTGGCAAATCCGTTAGTTATATTTTGTACAGAGTCTGATATGGAACCCATTATTTGGTTATCGGAATTTTTATCTTTCAATCTGCCCAATAGTTTATTTACTCCATTCCATAGTTTCCTAGGGTCACTTTTATTGTTCTGAAAATAATGTTTATAGTACTCATTTTTTCTTTTTGAAATTTCACTATTTACTCTATTTCGAAAGCAATTGTAGTTCCTCCTATAAACTAGATTTGTAGGATTCGCCTTCGATTTTCTAAATAGCCTATCTCTTTCCTTTGTCAGGTCTCTCAGGTCATTAGTCATCCACTCTTTACTTTTTCTTGTCCTATTTTTAATTTTTTTATTGTTTTGGGGTTTATTTAATAACCTTAAATTTATCGTATAATGCTTTCAGATTGTTGATTATATAGTTATAGGCCATATCTGAGTTCTCTATAGGCATATTTAATAAATCAATGTTACCTAATTCTAATTTCAACCTAGTTTCATTTATATTATCTATTTTGGGCAAAGATGCACTACAGTTTGTGATGGATTGCACAAATTTGAGTTTTACACCAACAGGATAGTGATCCGAAATTTTAGACTTAATAACGCCTCCAACAATTTTCTCGAAAGTAGAAACTTCTCTAATAAATATATGGTCAATGCAAGATGAACATAATATTTCACCTCTAAATTCTTCCCTAGTATTGTCGTAAATTACTCTATCCAGTCCCTTCGACAATAACATCGTTAAATAATCTAAAGCAGAATTCTCCAGGTTACCATTAATATTAATGTTTGTGTCCCCAATCATAATTATATTCCCATTATGATAAATTTTATCCAACTTAATTGATAATTCGTGCACAAAATAACCTACGCTAAAACCTGTGCTCTGAGTTGGAGGCCTATAAAGAGCTAGAATCTGCAAATTGCAACTAAAATTATTTCCGTAAGTATGTAATGACCCAGCAATGTTTCTATATATATAAGTAGATATGAATATGGGGTTCCTAGCGCACTTTTGGGACAGTCAGAAAATCAATGGAAAATACTGTTCATTGAACCATAAACGAATCTATAAACCTCGAATAAAAAATAACCGAATCTATAGCGGTTTGCTTCTACTTTCTTAAGGTGTCTATTGGAAACTTCTGCTTCGAATCAATCTATTAGAAATGATCTCATATCTGCTTCAAATCAACGAAAATTCTGTTGTAAATATATTAAAATCTTAATGAAAAATCTTGGAAAAACTTAAAGAAAAAATTATTGAAAAAATAGTATAAAGAATTTAAATTACCTCATACAAAGCAATATAGTAATAAAAGTACTATTTTGTCCTATAACTATACTATTTTTTCAATAATTTTAAGTCTTAGTTTACAGATTTTTCTATAATAAATAGAAGAATCTATCACTGTTTCAGCAGAAATTGTGCTGATTTCTGTCAAATTCAAGTAAAAATCATTACTTTTTCAAAATTCATAGTTAAGAAATTTTCCCTATTTAAATGGAGAGGAAAAAGGTATCGTGTCCATACTGCAAAAAAGATGTTTTTGAACATCATTATACCAGGCATTATAATTCAAAGAATCATCTGAAAAATAAAGATATTTATGAAAAAGAACTAAATTATTTGAGGAATTGGGCTAAAGAAAATCAAATTGTCGATCATGAAAAGATGTACAATATAGAAAAATTGCGTGAATTAAAGAAAAGCTTTAAGGAAGATAAAAAAGATCTCAATCTATTTAATAATGAAAAAATTCAATCAATCGCTGAAAAAATTGTCCATTGAAACAAAACGACAAAACTAAGTCTGAAATGATCGAAGAAATTGATAAAACTCTTAACGAAAAACCTGAAAATATCATAGATGTAGAAGTTTTATCCTCCGTTTTTTATCAATGAATCTGGCCTTTATTCTCGAAATAAAAATGTTTCTATCTAAATGGAGACAGTTGTAGATCTAATAAATAATCAACTCAAATTCAATAATACAGAAATTTTTACGATTGTTGACGAAAATAACAAAATTTGGTTCAAAGCAAAAGATGTTGCAGAAATTTTAGAATATGAAAACACGAGGCAAGCTATCATAAATAATGTCGATAATGATGATAAAAACAACTTTTATATGTATAAATTACAGGAGTCTATCCCATAGACCCCGAGAAACAAGGGTCTATTCGAATGGCCCCTTAACAATCTTCATCCTGACACTGTTTTCATTAATGAATCTGGTCTTTATACTGAAATAAAAATTACTAGTTAAAAATTTTTCTATCTAAATGGAGTCACTTGTAGGCCTACTCAATAATCAACTCAAATTCAATAACACAAATATCTTAACGATTGTAGACGAAAAACAATATGATCTGGTTTAAGGCTAAAGATGTTGCAAAAATTCTAGAATATGAAAATACTATGCAAACGATCAGATTAAACGTTGACGAAGATGATAAATTAACATTTTAAAGACATGAATCAAGGGGGGCTATTGAATAGCTTACCTTCAAACTTTCAAAACAACACTGTTTTCGTTAATGAATCTGGACTTTATTCATTAATTTTGAGATCGCATAAATCAGAAGCGAAATTGTTTAAAAAGTGGGTTACAAAAGAAGTTTTGCCAAGTATTCGTAAATTTGGTGAGTACAAACTTGAAAACAAGATTAAATATTTAGATGATGAAGTAAAACACTTGCAAATTAAAGATGAAATCAAAACGGAAATAATCGCAAAACAAAGTGTAAAAAATTGACTTAATGAAACCAGACCTTGTTTGTAAAGATTTTGCTAAGAAAAAACACCATGTTTTTGTATTAATTAAGAAGAATCACATGTGGGAATATCCTTATTACGTTATCAGAGCTCAAAAGAGAGTAAATACCGAAAAGATTGAAAGAACTTGAAATTGATTACCCAGAAATGGAAATTTTTATTAAGACATGGAGATCCAAATAGTATAAATCTATACAACAAAATGAAAGAATCTTTGAATATTTTATACAACGGAAATCATTTTACTACAAATATGGCAGAATCTCGACTGATTTATAGAATATCTAAATTACACGATGAAAATGTTTCTAAATTTTACTAAACATTCGAATTATGATATTTTGTTTGTAAATGTCTTTTAAGACTATAGAAATGTTGAATTTCTCTTCCGCATACGCAAAGAACTGGTCTAGCAAAGATTTGTTTAGCACAATCTTTACAATATGCTTGTTTGTTTGTCTTTACTATAATGGAGATTATAAAATTCTGAAATATTCTTAACCTTTTTACACCGTGTGCACTCTTTCTCTTCTAAAGTTAATTTTTCCATTTTATCGTATAATTCTTTATGATATTTAATTATGACAGTCTTTACAATTATATTCAAATCCATATTTTCTTTGCTTATTCTTATAAAATTCTTCAAAATCTTTAAATTCTTGACACTTTGTACACTTCTTTTGGGCCTCCATTTATATAGAAAAAATTACAGCTTTGACTTTCTCAATTCATATTCGTAAACACTTCCGGTTATTTCTCAATTTTCAAAGTTTCCAAGTTTATTTAATTCGTCTAATATATCAGATTTTGCTTCATTTTTTATAGCCATACGGGTACTGTATCGATCTTATTTTCTAGGACAATTCTCTTATCATCTTTAGCGTTCAGTGCTAACTTGTTTATAGTAACGGTGTACAACTCATGTTTGTAGCTTTTGATTACTGTCATCTCTCTAAATTCTTCTTTATCTTCGAACAAAAATTTCTTCAAGTTTTCGATATTTATTGTTTTATTTACAACGCTTCTCTTAATCCCTTTGCATCTTACTGGATTTTTTGTCTAGATATTTGTACGAGTACATTTTTCGATCTCAATCCACAAAATTCTTCTAAAACTTCGCTATTTAACTCATCTTTGAATTTCCCTATTACCTTCTTATTTTTAGTAGTGAAACATTCGTGATCTTTTGGATAATCACTTGTATCAAAGTCATCTATATTTTTCTTTAATAATTTTAAAAGGATCTCGTTTCAATTCTAAGAAATAACTGTCTGTATCCATGTAACACAGATTCAAATCTGGGTCAAAACTTCTTTAATTTATCGTAATAAAACTCATACATTAACAATTTTGATAGGTCAAGAACTGAAAATCCTATGTAGATCGGTTTGTTAAATTTAACCTTTTGTTTGAACATGTGACTCGCTATACAGTTATCGTCAAAGATATTGAAACATTTGAAGTTCGTTTTTCTTGGCCTGTTTCATTGAAAATTCTTCATTTCCTAGTTTGATATCACATCTATTTCGCACATTTTCCATAGATTTTCCAAAAACAGAGTTGTTCATCAGCTTGTAAAAATCTTTCTCAAAGTCACTTGTAGCTTTGGTTCTCATATTAGTGTTAAAATCAATGTACTTTTTCATAAAAGGCTTCTGATCGAAACGCTATAACTCTATTCACATGATTCAACACCATCCCTTGTTCGAGGTAAAATTTCAAATTTCTTGAATGAACAACGTATTCAGTTTTATCCAGTAAAGTTGTGCAAAGTTTGTTTTTATAATGTTTCGGGAGCAAGAGGTAAATCCTTGTGATGTTCATGTAAATTTGTTGGATATCCTAGATCAACTTCGAGAATATAGCCATAATCTTCGTCGCCAGTGAGTTCTAAAATTGTTTCTTGCCACTCTTCTTTTGTATATGTTTTAGGATCCATCCACTTGATATCACTATATGGTAAATTTTGCATAAGACCGTAAACCATAAAGGTTGTTTGCATCGAAGTACAACAGATAGTTTTCAGGTTTTGTCTTATCGAAATCTTTCAAATATTTGTTATTTGCTTTAACATATCGTTTAATACATTGAGAAATGCCTCCGCGAATACCTTTTTTCAATCATTAAATACATATTATAATCACTAATCAATTGTAATTCTATTTTCGTTAATTTTAACATAGCATCCCATGCGAGGCTTGGAGCTGTTAGATAATGAGCTGGATCAAGTTTGTAACAATTTAGACAAATGTTTCTGAAATTTTCAAATATATCAGCAAGCAATAAAACATCTTGGATATTGTACAAATCAGAGTAATTGCCAAGATTTTTATCTTTTAATTTGTTCCAAACGCTCAAGTAGTGTTGATAATCTTTCTCAGATATGCTCTCATCTGTCAAAAGTGAATAGAAATCTTGAATTTTCAGGTCTTCTGTGTAATCAAGTTTTTTCAATACTATCGATAAATTCGTAAGGAAATATGCCTTTTCCAGATAGAATTTTAAAGATTTCTTCTTCGTCATTTGGTTGTCTTTCTAGAATTGCGTTCAGACCATCTTGTATAAAATGATTTGTATGTTTGAAGTCTTCTTTTTTGAGGTTTTTAGCTAACTTTTCAATAGATGATGCCATAAATCTGAAACGTATCTACGAATGAAAACTTGATGAACTTTCTTGGTTTATCATCTTCAAACTCATACCCATATCCTGAATTTACTGAATAATTTATATATTTTTCATCTGTGTTTGCGATCAAATCAACATTTCCATATTGTTTAGCCAATTCTTTTATGTACAAATGAGTATCGTAATTTGACATATTGTGACAGAAAACTGGAATATTTTGAGGAAATTTTAGATTCAAGTTACAAGATAAATGAGCTGAACCTCTAAATTTACCTGTTAAATGACAATGATCTCGTACTTTTTTTCTTGTTTGATTATCAAAACCCTCACATTCACAAATATGACAAAGACTAGAATTTTGGTACGCTAATTCTTCTTCTTCGGTCAATTTCATAGGTTTTTTGTTCTTAGAATTGTACTTTTTAGCTATGTATTTTGATATTTTATTGAGCTCTTCAAACAATTTTGCAGGAACATTAGGCAAATCTTCTTCATTTTTTGCTCGATAACATATCGGTTTATACATGCGATTGGTCACATTAGGAGCACTAAATATAGACGTAAAACCATAAAGGAATGATGCTTCTGAATCTTGGTTGTAAGTCGAGTCTTTGTGAAATTGTTCTTGCATGTCGGAATTTTTTCTAATATGCTCTCATAAATCCATATAAATAACGTACAGGATGGCTATAAACTTCTTTTGATCAATTAGTAAAATTTAGTTGTTTGACCTGGGGAAAACGCAGGCATAATTGGTCTTACAAACTTTCATGTTGCTTGCAAATTTCTTAAATGATTACCTGTTAAATCTCCAGATTTGTAGAAATGCTTTTACTTTAAACATCTTCTTACAAAAGGAAAATTTTCTTTCCTTTATGCTTGGATAACTGAGAAAACCCTCACGAGGGTTTATATTTAAATCGGTTATCAAATAACATAATGAGATTTATCATCTATGCTTAAAATATCAATCAAATCATCACGTTTAAAATTTCAGCGTCATAAATTTTCTCAAATTTGGCAAATGGGAACAATTTTAATTTTCTCATCAAAGCTAATACACATTTACAGACATCTTTGGATAAATTGTACTTAGAATTATAACTTTCGTTTTTCAAATAAACTGTATAATCTTTTAAGGACAATTTGGAATACTCAAAACCTGAAAATGATTTCGTGCATTTAAAACAATTTCCTCGTATATGCTTCACACGTTCACAGTCTCTTTTAGGTTTTTCAATAAGCGCAATCGGATAGAGTAAATAACAACAGAAGTCCCATCTTTATTTTTGATATTTTACACAAGCTTTTTTTACCTTTATCTCTTGTAGGTAAATCGATATATGATCCTGCGTTCATCATTTCCGTGTTTGTTTAAGGCTTCAAAACCTAGTTGTTTACAATACTTTTAAATGGGTTTCCATGCCGGAACCTTTATTTGGATATATCGTTTTGTTTCTACGATCGTGTTAATTTATTAAAATTGCTTAGTTAATAAAGTCGTTTACGTCAACGATTTCGTTCTATGCTTTGATAGTAAAATACATTGGACATGTTTTGCGTTTGTCACCCGTTCACTAAAGTTCGTTCGTATTCAACATTCCCCAAAGAAGAAATAACCTTTCGTAGTTTTAAACATTTTCTTGAAATATTTCTATTAAATCTTTAATATCTGGGCGGCATATTGAAAGATATTTGTTAAATTGAAATAAAAAATTGTCGCTCAAATTCGTTAAAATGTATTTGCTTTGGAAAAGGACGCGGTGTATTGAAGTATAAAACTTCTACATCTATGAAAATATTTCCAAGGTTTTTCGTAAGGGAGTTTTAATCAATTTTCTTCGTATCATTTCAGACTTAGTTTGTTTTGTCGATTTGTTTCTAATGGGACAATTTTTCAGCGATGAGATTGGGGAATTTTTTTCAATTAAAATTAAATAGATTGAGATCTTTTTTTCTTCCATTAAAGCTTTTTCTTTAATTTCACGCATTTTCTATATTGTACATCTTTCATGATCGACAAATTTGATTTTCTTTAGCCCAATTCCCTCAAATAATTTAGTTCTACTTTTTCATAAAATATCCTTTATTTTTCAGATGATCTTGAATTATAATGCCTGGTATAATGAGTTTCAAAAAACAAACCTCTTTTTGCAAAAGTAATGGACACGATACCTTATTTTCCCTCCATTTAAAAAGGGAAAATTTCTTAACTATGAATTTTGAAAAAGTAAAGATTTATTTTACCTTGAATTTGACCAGAAAATTCCAGCACAATTTCTGCTGAAACCATTTGATAGATTCTTCTATTTTTATAGAAAAAATCTGTAAACTAGAACTTAAATTATTGAAAAAATAGCTATAGTTTATAGGACAATAATAGTACTGTTTAATTACAATATTGCTTGTATGAGGTTTAAATTTTAAATTCCTTTATACTATTTTTTTCAATAATTTTTCTTTAAAGTTTTCCAAATTTTTCATTAAGATTTCCCATATTTACCGAAATTTTGTGGGGGTTTGAACCCCGAAAAAAGATATTTCTAAAATTGTCCCAGAAAATCCAATTGAACCTTTAAAAAAAATAGAAGGGGAAAACCCCCTTTTAAGATTGGTATTTTTTATTCGAGTTATAGGATTGCTTTGTCTTGATTAGTATTTTATTGAAATTTTCTTGATGTCCCTAAATGCCTAAACCCATATTAACTACATTAAATTTTTTGATATTATTAAATAATTGTTTATAAAAGGTTCTTAATAATCACTTTAGAAAAATTTTAAAGAAACTTTACCCCCAAGTGAAAAGGAACATTAAAAGAATTTCCTTGCTTGGAAAACCGAGAATTCCCGGGGTTTATTTAAACGTTAAAAAAAAAA
>NW_025782037.1:0-32421 GCF_021130785.1 Homalodisca vitripennis
TTTTGAAGCGTTGTTACAGCAAAGCGTTTACCATGTTTCTGTTTTATTTAAACAAAACTAAAACTATCCATTAAAAATGTGTACAATGGACGTAAAACGTATTTTGGAAAGAAGGGAAAACCTCATTAAGAAGGTTGATAGGTGAGAAATGTGTGTGAATGGTTGTAAAAACGGAAGCTGACAAGTACAGTGTTGAATTAGACCTGCTTTCAGTGTTATCTGTTGAGGAAGCAGAACCTCAAGGCCATAATTTTGCCGGTGAAGGTTTCATAGAAACAGTATATCAGTAGGGTTAAATATTGGTTAGGCATATCGAGGGTTATTTCAAGGCAAGTTACAAATCAGGAAATTTTTTACCTGTGTGGACTTTAACGTCTGACGACCCTAATCAGTTGCATCCCTCTTAATAGATGCATTTACAAAAATATCTTACGGGTTCACTGAAATACCACCTACTTGAGAATGAATAAATGAATTTATATTTCCATCATAATAGTACATTGTACAAATACCTAAGACTCACTTGGGAAATTTAAAACTGACCACTTCAACAGAATTCCACCTACAGAAAAGTTAATGGAACCTAGATTATAGCACGATTCTACAGGCAAGACCTAGAAAATAACATTTACTGGTTATAAATCATTGCTATCAGATTGTTTATTTCCCTGCTGATGTTAGTAACCCCAGGAAGTCGTCGTCTGGATCGACATTGGTTATACTTAAATTTTTGAACAGAATGAGGAATTTCTGAAAAATAGCATCTCACTAAGAGGACAAAAATATGTAAAACAATCGCCTGTTCTTCCGTAATTCTGTTTGGAGGAAACTCAAAAATTTTTTTAATTTGGATAAGATGCATTGATTAATAACCTCAAATTAGAGGTATAAAGACCAACGACACAAAAACAACTTGTTTTTTTGAACACTTCAAATTTAAATACAATTGCCTTCAGTTCAATGCTACGTTAGTTTCCACTTGGAAACAAAAACAATTAAACCCTACTCTCCTTATGGTTAATAAGAACTTTAAAAAGTAGAGTCAAACTTCCGTATTTTTTAATTTTTTATTTCTAACCCATCTTTATTACCTCATTAAAGATAAAAGAGTGGTAAAAACTGAAACGTTCCAAATAAATGGGAGGATGTGCTTTTTGCTTACGTTCCAAAAATAAAATATCACTATTTCCTGAAGCACGTGTTCTTACTGCATTATAAATACAAATTTTTTTATTTGGTCCCACAACTTAATAATTTGTTTGTTTCTTAATAATCTTGTATTTCAAAACCCAACCAATATTTAGAGATTTCTAGACGGCATGAATGATACATTTTTGAAAATAAAATAATAGTGACTATACAATGCTCATTGTTACTCTCGAAAAGGACACCATATTACATTGTCGTACATTGTGTAAGGAAATTAATGTTACTAGTCCTTATTTGAGGCTAGAGCCTGCTTAATTTCTAGGGCTCAGTGTAGTAAAAACTTTGGCATTAATAGACTCACTGACTGTGATGGCCGACGTTGGTACAGTCGCTGGATCTCACAAAACTCCTACACGCTACATCACGTGCACACCAAAGAATTGTGATTTTGTAAATGTTTTGAACTGTACTCATTCCTGTAATACAACTATCGTATACATTTAGAAACTCGCCCAAATATTGCCATTAGGTAATGTAAACAAATAACCGATCGAACTAAACCTTGGGATCACATGAATGCATAATTTATCACTTTGCCTATTCAAATTTTAGTCATTATGCATAATAGCCATACATACCATATATACTCATAACGACTGATTAATCACACTGTGACAGAGACACATTTTCAGTCTTGACATATAAATTTTAGACACTGAAACAGAGAAAAAAAATTAGGTTTGGTAGGTAAAACATTTGCCGGGGGAAACAAACCAAGACCCTTTTGTCTTGTGGGACCAAAGTGATTTGTGTGCGGTGATCAGAGTAGGGGGGAGAGAATGTGTAATGTGAGATTCTTGTGATTGTGTGGATAAAAGAGGGTTTTACTTTCACCCAATGTAATGTCAAAAACACGTATTTTAAATTTAATAATTACAGTGAATATATTTATTGCTGTGGTTAGCTTTCTTGCAACTTTTGTTACACATTGAATTATCTATTTATTAAAGAAAAATTAAAATAAATCAATAACAAATTTGATTTGGTAGAAAAATCAAGCTGACCATGTATCTTGTACAAACTTACACTTATTTCTATTAACTTCTGGTTTTTTTAATGTGTTAAATTAAAAGTAAATAACAAATTAGTTCACTTTTTCGTGTTCGGATAAGAAACTCAAAAAACCACAGTGACACATTTATAACATTCAAATTTTACTAGGGACGTCATACCGTGAAATTCAGTATAAAATACTGCGATAAAAAATTTTGGCTGTGATAAACTGAACAAGTAAACTATTACTGTGTTAAATTGAACTGTAAATCTATGACTGTGGTAAACCTGAACTGTAAATCTTGGGCTGTGGTAAACTCAACGGTAAACTGTGACTGTGGTAAAACAAACAGTAAACTGATGATGTGGTAAACCAAACAGTCTGTGATAAACTGTGTGTAAACGCGACCGTTTAAATCTTGGCTGTGGTAAAACTGAACGGTAAACTATGACTGTGGTAAACCAAACAGTAAACTGTGACTGTGGTAAAGATCTCTGCTAACAAGTGAAGACAGCGTTCGTCGTAGTAAAACAAAAAGAGCTTTTTCAGTTTTTTCATAATGAGAAAATTTCAAAGAAGTTAAGAATTATTAAACAGTAAATTACGTTCAATATATAAAACTAAGTTCGAAAATTTGTGTTCCCTGGGTAATTTAAGGGGTTACGAATATATCAAGTGGCTTCTGTTACCTCCCAGGCAACACCTTAACTGTACAGCCACATTATTTGAAACAATAAGATCGTTATTTATATTCTTACCTAACCCAGTGTATTTAAATATTTCTATTCCTATAGATAATTTAATGCAGAAACAGTTACGTCACTTCAGGTTCCATCAATGAAATGGACAAATAAATAATTTAGAAATGAAAAAGTATATATATATATACATATACATATACACAGTGAGTTTTATGTCCTGGCACACCTTTATATAATTTAAACGGCTCGAGATATCTATGTGAAACCTTGACCCCTATTATAACATATTTTTTTTAAGATTTTTCAAGGTTTTAAAAATTTTGCCCCCCTTTTCTAAAGGTGGGTAAATGGGGGCAACTAAACATTTTCAAATACAAACCCCTATCATGGGACCCCTCCTTTTAAAGGAAATAAAAAAAGAAATCCAATAATGCAAAGTAAGAGGTCTCTACGTTTGTTTTGAACAGATTTTATGACAAATTTACTGTCTTGTCCTGTTTATAGTAACATCAGAGTCAACACTAACGCAAATTCTAAAAAAAGTTTACCTGTTTTAATGTATCAGGTGTTCAAACTGTTCACCTTCGGCTGTTTGACAGTGTGCTATATGTGTGTAAAAAACTTGAGACATTAATTAATATGCATGGAAATTTTTTGATATTTTAACATAGCATGTGTTATTTGAAGCAATGATTGATGTACACCTGTTAATGTAAAATGTTTATCCTCCCCCCCTGCTAATGTTTTGTAACCTAAATATTTAAATTTAATTTTTTACCACAAAAACTCTGTTATTGAATTGCCAAATCGATGCATTTGATTATTTTGTTCAATAGGAAATTGATAACAAATATTTTGTATCATACAAAAATAGAACAATAATTTTTTTGGAATCATACAAACTGTATTGAATATCAAGATCCACGATTGACTAAGTTTATAATTTTCATTAGATACAATTTTTCACCAATAAAATAAATTTTAAGGGATTAAATGTAATAATAATTTTATAGTAAAAAATAATAACTTAAATTAATTTTACAAACACATGACAATTGAACTCTTTTTGTTATATCGTATTTCAATACAAAAGCGTAAAAACATATATTACTGTCTCCAATTTTACAAAAAACAATAAACTATAAAGAGTAGCAATAACTAAAACGTACCTGAAGGACATTACGTGGTCGAGCTATAAAACTTTATAGCAGTAGTTAACTTCAGCTTCAGCCTCACAGTACAACTCTAGCGTCTTGATGATACTAACTTTTACTCTACTTTTAAAATAAGACTCCACAGGGACGTTTAAGCTATTTCTCTTAAGTCATTTAATCAATTTATTAAAACCACACAATAAGTATCAAACATGAAGATTTAATATAAACATTTCTTTTACCAGTAAAATATTCTTCGCAGTTTGTCGTCCGTGCTATTTATTGTGAAGGAACAGGAAACTTATTGTGAGACACGTAGTCCGGGTGGGTACAGAGGCCGTCAACACAATGGTTAGTAGCCACAACACGGCAGCTCGGGCAGTCTGCACTGAACAATTCGTCAAAAAATTACTCATTAACTCATAAATGTAGAGTCTAAAGATATGAATAAGGTTGCCTGTAAAGAGCACTTGACTTACAGAGTACTTTTTGTCAAAGCATTGGAGAAACTCGAGGGACTGGAAAAACCTCCATTTCTGTCTGCCTGTCTATCTTTGGTATTCCAAAGACCAATTAAAATAGACATATTTAAATTTTGCATGAAGCTTCATTTCTATATAGGCAACATACATTTCGATGGTGATACATGGGATTGGCAGAGCCTAAGGAGGGCATCTCAAAGACGAGCTGAAATATGGTCCAAACATTTTAGATTAAACTCCATTTCTACATAGACAAGGCGTAGGTCGGTCATATTGCATTTCTGATGACCAAAAGATGGTCCATTCATTACTAGTCCCACAGTGAAACTTTCGAGGCGAGTATTGAACGATACATTTCATCCACGATGGAAAAATCAATCTTTTAAAAGATTATATTGACATTTCATAGTTTAATCAAAATATTCTTCCATAAGGAAACGTAAACACTATTTTATAAGCCATTTTTCGTGTTAAATTTCCAGAAATTCCAGAAGGAAAAATCAGCTGACCTAGCTACGAGAGGAGCTATGACTTTCGCAGATCTCAGCTGTATTGGTTATTGGAAAGGATAACATTACTTTACAGGGCGATGAAAATAAAATTGCTGATATTAATTGAGCTTTAGGTAAACCATATAAAAATCTTTAAAGTGGCAACTTTAAGTCTCTTTGTATTATTACATAAAAGTGGCATATTAATTGTGTGTTAAACAATCGGTGTAAAAGTGTGTTAAGTTTGGAAAATTATGGAATGAGAAAAAATATCGTTTCGTAATTTTTTACCTTTTCGATGCCGTCCCATTCCGAACCTCCGCCAAAACTATCGCGACTCACAACCGATTTCTGACTTATAGGACATCTTTTCTATCGATTTCACGAAAATCAGACTCTTAGGGTCAAAGTCGCTCTCGGCTCCTGGACCATTTCCCACGTCTATTACAGATATTTAGGTATTTGGATTTAAACATAAACTAATCTTAATAATGCATCCGGCCATTGGTGAAGTTCGAAATTTACCTTTAAGTCGTTGGCCCTAGCTTCTTAGTCCTAATTTCTCCTGGTGAATTTTTTTACATTTTTATTGTCATGAAGAGCTGTTTAAAGCAAGCAAGACTTTCTCCTGTTTAGTCAATGACTTGTGTTTGTATATGAAGGGAGAAATGTATAATATATACTATATATAGCCAGACAAATATATTAAAAAGCCAGATGTGTGTGTGTTGTGTGTGCGAAATCGCTCTCGGCTTCCTATACTATAAAAGCCATCTGACGATGTGTGTGTGTGTGTGTAGAATATATTGACACCCTACACATATAAGTATGGCTCTATTTCTATATGATTAGTGGAAAAACACATAGTAGCAAAGTTCTGTTTTCATCACTACTACTACAAAACGGTTTCCAAGACATTCAGGCAGACCGACACGATCATTCGATAATCCTTTGTTAGTGGTTTCACTAAAGATCATCTTGTTGGTGCAATAATGCAGACTTAAGTATTATTGATCAATAACTGTCATCAGTTTATACAGTACAGACTCCAAATACAAATAAAAATTATTATAGTAGACAAATACAGAATATAAATATATTTTTAAACGTAACATTATTTATATAAAAATACTTACGGGCAATGTCCAAAAAAAAAACGCATACTGGACCAAAAGTATATCTGGCAGTTGCTGAAATAAACAAACAACACTAAGAGTAGTTTGAAGCCTCATAGCTTGCATAATAGTTGTGGTAAAACTGATCTCCTTTTCTCGTAATTTAAGGTAATAAATGCCATCCGCACTATTTCATCTGGTTTGTTACAATTGCGCGGTTCTGGTTTATGAACTGTTACAATAGGCTATAAATTTGTTATCTTTAAAAGTGGATATTATCTGTGTTCTATTTATGGTTATTTGCACACATTGCAATTGACACGAGTATAGTACCTTCGTTGTTAATAATAAATACCACGTATATAAAAATATGTTATTCCCTATTTGATTCAGCGTGCAAATGGAAATCTGATAACAAGCAAACAATAAATCATTCTTTAAATCCATTAAAAACTATTTAGGCAAAAATACAAAGTTCGGAGACGAGTTCTGAAGACATTTGAAAAAGTTGGGGCACATTTAAAATTTGCCCTAGGTATTACACCCAGGTATCGAAGTAGTAATTAAAAGTTAGAAAGCTTTCTGTGAAGCATATAGCAAACAAAGTTGCGCATGTTTGGGCGAATATTATCAAGTTGACTTCCAAGACTATTAGTCAAGAAAAAGTACATGTATGCCTTAATTAAGAACTATATAGTATAATATACTGTTTCGGACATTTGTCATAGTTATATGTTACAAAATGTATAACACGACGTTTCGAGGGCTAAAACTTAGCCTCTTAGTCAGGTCAGTGTGAAACAACAATTTCCCTTAAGATGCTATTTTTTCGGATGTGTGCGTTGTATTCTATTTTTTTTCAGGTAATGTGTTCTATTGTTTTTAATCTTTTACTTTACTATTCGATCATTATAATACATTTATTGCATATAATGTATATATTGTAAAAGGATCCACGCCATGCATGTAACTCATGTCAACGAGAGTGACAGATGATTGATTGATTGATTGCTTATATTAAAATGTAATCGGCGTCGTCTGCTATATTGGAAAGGGGTTGCTCATTTATTCTATCAAAACTGTTCAATAGTCATACAGGTAGTTATCGTAAGAGGTTGTCTGGAATTTCTCACCTTGCCAGGGTATGTAATGTCTTCTCTCCCTTAACCGTGCGTGATAAATGGCTGCAGACATTGTGTTAGCTGGCAGAACTTGATTTGGCACAGTCCTTTATCTTCATATCTAAAGCAAAAGTCAATAATATACAGGTACACATTAGTCTGTTCTAAGTTTGCAAATGTTTTGTTCTGAATTCATAATTATTGTATTGATGTAAAATATAATGACAAATCAATATTAAAGAATTAAAAGGGTAAGAATTGAAAGTAAAGATCAGATATAAAGTCAGCTATTATAGAATATTCACAAATTAAACAAATGATATAATCACAGCAAGTGGTTTTCACAATTATCACATTAAAGATACATTACTGCTACTCGGCGCAGGTTAGCGATTTGTACAAAAGACGTAATGCTAAATGGCGATAATCCGTTGTTCATTATCTAATTTTTACCAAGTATTTTTTATTTGCGATAAAAGTTTATAGTAAATTATATTTATTAATATAAAAAGTAGAGGTTTTCTATAAGATTATTTTACAATACTAGCCAGTCAATATCAAGAAACATATCTTATTAATAATACTGACTTCAAGTGAGAAATACATGTACAAAGTTTCAACTTTTTAGTGTAATTTATTTTGTGTAAAAAATATTGTATTATTATCGATTATCCCTGCTTGGTTAAATGCTTAATCAAAGGTTTGTCTCACTCACATCCGAATATGATAGGAACTAATTAGGATAATTCATAAAGAAATATGTTGTGGCTACAATTATTACATCGGTACACAACACAACATCTTCCCTGGTGATATTATTACTACTATATTTCCTACACAATAATCTTATTTTCCTGTAGGATGTCACTAAAACCTTCACGCGCATAACAAGTAAAACGATTACAAAAACAGAATGTTAGGGGATCTACTACTCTGCTGCCATCTCGCCTGGAGAGAGTTTAGCAAAACCCCAGGCCCAGCTTATGAAGGATAAAGCCACTCCTGGCTATGACTGGGCAATGAGTGAATATTCAAAGAAAGAACCTCACTTTGTCCTGTCATATCGTGTTACGTTATTGTATTTATGATTTTTAATTGCTTGATATATTAAACGATTACTACCACCTCAATATTCTGATTTCGAATTCCAATTTTTACCTTAAGTACCTCCAACAAGTTACATACATGATTATCTATTCCTCATAAATTTCAATGATAATAAGAATTCATTTGGTAAACGCTCAAAATAAAATTTAAATCTGCCTTTAAAGATGCTTTTTGTGTTTAAAATAAAACATTGCATGTACAAGAGAGATGCTATACTATAGTTTACACTAATTTTAGTAGGCCTCCTACAACCATGACTAACCAAAACGAATTAGATTTATTAGCTAGGCCGATTATTGGCATGGTCTAAATTCCAAAACTTCAGCTTTTATGTCTGAGGTTACATACTCTGTCTGTCACCGGACTATCTTTTATTGATACTGTCGGCTTAAATTGGGCTCAAATAGGCACGAAAAAAATTATAGATATAGAATTTGTCCTTATTTAGAATCTGCCTTGTTAACAAAGTGTATAATCATCATTCTATCGGATTTAGTTTCTTACCACAAATAAACATTTTTACGATATAATCCAAAGTTCTTCAATTTAAATTTTTTCCCTAAATTAAAAAAACCTTAAAAATAGTGAATTGAAAATAATCAAATCAGTGGTTTTATAATAATTAATTTAGTTTTAATTATACCGTATATAGTTTCTTTTTAATTCATCAGGAAATTCTAAATTACAGTAACTGACAAAGATCGGCTTAGAGATGCCATACAATTTTGCTCTATTTGCTCATTTGTAAATCCAGCGTCTTTGTTTGATCAACTCTCAAAGCTTCGACTATAATTTCATTATCGGTTTACATGCGAGTTCGTATTAAATAACGGAGTTTCTCTTCCAACATTAGGAGTCTAATTTTACTCGGTTTGAAATAACCTCTAAACGTTCTTGACCGGTCATTTCCAGGATCTCCATTTTTTTGAACTACTTTCTAATGAATGTTTAATGCGTATGTGCAATGGCCCGGCCTGAAACTTGAAAGCTAATAATTTTTTTGGGCTCCCCTAGTCGAAAAGGAATATGAGAGTGTTTATAAATCTTCATGACATATTGTTGAGAAATTTCTAATTAAACATTTAATGCCATTCAACACATCGTCAGTTTTCCATCACGTATAAACTGTGTTCTATTCTTCCTACACATCCATTCCCAGGAATATTACTAATCGGATCAAACAAAGGTTATGTTTATACTAGTTGGTATATTTGGGATGTTACGTAAAAGTAATGAACCAATTAACAACAATGGATTGGTGATAACAATCCGGCGAAGACACGCGTTTTATTCCTACTATTATAAACTTTTTTAATTTTGAATTCTCCGGGTGCTTGCAACAGAGACAGGTTAATAAATTTTGATCATTGTCTTACAGAGAGAGTCTTGTTATCTGCTTACACAAATAGATTTTTTTTAGATGGGTTTATTTAATTAGTTAACATATAGAAAAAATAAGATCGGACCGAGTATAGGTCCTTGTAGGACACCACCCATCATTAACATTCTTAGCGACATATTGTGCTGGATTTAGATGGTCTGATATGTGTCACTACATTGTACTACATATTGAAACTCAGATAAATTTAAAAACCGTCATAATTAGGTTTTTTTCAAGTCTTTACATAATTTCAGAATAAATTACATTGAAAACAATGAAACTCATTTTTTAAATTTTTTTCGGAGTGCTTTGACACCAAGATAAGTCAATATTGCCGATAAAATGTATCCCGCCACAGGCAGAGTCACTTAACTCAGACCCAAAGTGAGATGGCTCTAAACAGAATACCAAGACAAAGTTAATATTCTCTCACAAACTCACGTAAAACCAGTATTAGTTCTACCCTTCATACGTTGAGCCTGTGCTTCGCTATACTCTCTCCAGATGAGATGACAGTAGAGGTGACAGCTCCTAAAACATAGGCTTCTTGTTGTCGTGTTGTACTTGTTTTGCAAAAGTCATTTTTTCACGTAAATATGTACCTTATCATTTGTGTTTTGTCTTAGAACTTGTCACTGTTATGCTATTGACATAAAAAGTTACCGCCACCTATACTAAAGACCCTTTTCTTGGGTGGTCAACAGAAACTTTGGAACACTCAGCATATTAATATTTTAAACCCACAGAAAAAAGGGAGCAGATGCTTTATAAATAAGCAATCCACTCTAAAAAAGGGAACTCAATCTACTCTCCCAACACTTCATACAATATTCATGTATTGAAAACAGGATTTCATCGGGTTTGGCGAGTCATTCATTATTATAATTCGGTTTACCTGGCAATAGCGTGAACATACGAGTAAATTACAAGGTCCCTGAGTTAACCTCTCTATCAGAATTTTTTGTCTCATTTTTACCGATATGTCAATTTATACAGGATTTTTTACCCAAAAAGTGAAATCTTTATTTCAAAACTATTGCCACGTACGAAACGTGTGTACTTTAGTCGTAAAACCGTAGACTGATTTCTACGATATATGCCATAAATATGTTTGTTATTAAACCAACCCTCGCATAGTCAGAAGATTATTAGAATATTTCCTGAATTATATCTAAAAACACGAACATAACTTAACGGATAGCTGCGATGTTTATTATCAATTATGGAAGTTTTAGAATGTTAACAGTTAATCGATGTTTATGATTAAATTCGTTATTTCAATGTTATTTAATAGATTATGTTGAGTTATTTAACAAAAGTCAAATTAGGTTGTTTGAAGTTTTATACTCTTCAACTGATCCATTAGTTACTTATATGTTACTCAAGTCATTCAGTAGGAATTGCAATAATAATTTGTTCCTTGTTTCTAAATGTAACACAATTTACTACTTTATTATTTTATTACTTGTGCAAGATAATGTTCCGTACTGAATTCCAAATATTATTCTTAAAATGTTTAAAATTTACATAATTATAAAAAAGTAAATAGCCGTGAACTAGAAAAATCCAGATTAAACACAATATGTTACTGTGCATTTTTAGTTTAATTTAATAACGTTCTATTCGTTATCCCAAATACCCTAGTTCAAAATTGCATTTGTTAATCTCTTTTAGAATCTGAATGACCCCATCTAGATTTGAGGAAGATTTGTCAAAAACCAAAACTGGATTGGCGTGCAATCGTTGCCTTCTTAATGTTTGAGTATTTTTTATAATTATGGCCTGTTTTCCATTCACGAAAGACCAGTTTGTGATTCCATATGAAATGTAGATCACTTAACTAGGGGGAATATCGGCACAAACAGTCAACCAGCATCACGAAATTACGCTGCAAAATATTTTGTGATGTTTCTAATGATCGAATCGTCCCACTCAGACATGTCGCCCTCATGTCAATAGCTTTTACAGCAGCAAAACCCAGCTGATTTGCCTTCTGACAGTTCATATTAAAGGTGTCACAACCAAAATCAGTTAACACTTTGATCCCTCGTGATTTATAAACAGTGCCACTCCAATCATTTGTATCACGTCACTATCGTTATCAAATTTTAAAGAGAAGAGTCGTTTACTCATCCACGGTAAAACAACGTGAAACAAAATCCAACTTTTGCAGCCTCTAGAGTTCTTAATACAATTTTAAAATATATTTTCCAGTATTGTATAACAATTAAAACAGGTAGTACACTACAACTAAAGGTTCTGGGTTGAAATTGCTACATAAAGCATTGCAGTTTACAACTTACCTAGATAAAGGTTGTTTATTTTTCAAAGAAACGAGCAAGTTTTTTTAATGAATATTTGTTTGAAAGTTTTATACGTTATTTCGTACAGAAAATTTCAGTTGCTTTAAGAAATGGATGTTTGGTGTTATTGATCGAAATGATTCATAGTTGATCCTGTACATTGTCATCACCGGGTACTGATGACATTTCCTTATTTTGCTAGTACTCCATTAATGACTTTGGTGATTTAAAAAGGTGATATTGTATGACCAATGGATTGCTTAGCAAGATATTACCTTCTGTAAAATTTCCGTTGCGTTACCACATCATTAAGTTGGAGTTTACTTTACTTCAACAAAATTACTATTTGGTTTATAATATGAGCAGTTACTAGTAACACTTAATACATTTGCAATTAAATCTCTACGATTATGAATTTATTAGGGTAGCAACAAAAATATAGCTGCTGTTAGTGGCCTTATTGGGGTTTCTCAGTTCGGGTGACATGTTCACCAATTATGGTTGTCGTGTCAGCCAATTCTGTAACTAAATCATGGTCAATATCAAATCTGGTTTCTAACTGATCATGGCAGATTTTGAGGTTAACTAACCCACTGACAATATCAAATCTGGTTTCTAACTGCTCGTGGCAGATTTTACGTGTTTTAAAATAGATAACTTGAGGAACTTGAAATACTTGGACTCAGTGCTTGATAACGCTAGCAAGCACATTACCTGCCTCTGCAGGTGTGAAGAGGAAAGAAGAGAATTAAATACAGTCACATGTATTTTTTTTAACATATATATTTTTCTGAACTCATTGTCAGAAATATGGTCTCCGACAGCAGTCTTTGATTAACCTTTCTTACATGAGGTAGGTGTTCAAAAGAAAGAATGGAAAAATTGAAACACCTCATTGGTAGTGATTGCGGTAGGAATTTTACGTGAAACTTAATTAAGCATCCAGTGCCATCAGATACTTTGTTGATATCAATAAATCTCTTTCAAACTTGCAAAAGCCTATTAAATTGCATGTGAAGCCGCGGGTAACTGCTAGTAATGTATAAAACAGTCTTGAAAGAATATTGAATGCTGAGCATGAGTATTTCTATTCTGAACACTAACAGTTCATTCACTTTCATGGCATAAAAATACAATTTTACTACTAGAGTAATTCTGTGAATAGGGTGTACAATCAGTAACTCAGCAGGATTACTACCTGATATTACAGAGTACATTCAGCTACAGATAGCGGATAGTAGGCTCTGCGACGATGCTGTAGACATTACGGGTCGGGCTATCCGGTGCTTACCGTCCATCGTAAACTTTTATGAAACATGGTTTTAGAGATTTAGTTTGAGCGCCTCGGCAGCTAAGGTAGGTCGTCACTAATCTTAACGGCTACTTTTATAATGTTGTAATATACTTTGTACTGGTCTCATTTCTAGACGTTTTACTCCTCTTATACAGTTTAATACCACCTTAAACTTTACTTCTGTGTGTCCCAATTACGCTAATCTATTCTAAAACTTATGTCTATCCTAGTCCGACTGCACTTTTAATTTATGGGCAAACTAATTATAGATAAGTTCACTCAGCATTTTTTTTAAATAACAATATTGTAACACGTATTTTGAGTGTCTTCGAAACAACAAACTCGGTACCTCCTGATTTAAAAATTAAAGTCGGTTCTTTCAACGAGGAATGTTTTTGGAACTTTAGTTCTGTGTCATAGCTTCAAGGATACCCCAAACTCACCGGAAGCCATAGGCTATACATTTACCATAAGTTTCACTTTATTCTTACCGTGATAAAATGGGACAGTTCAATTAAATGTAATATTGTAAACACGCACAAAGTTCATGTGTGATTATAACATTAAAATGTACTATTAACATATGTGTATGCTATAGAGGAATATGCCCCATGTTTTTATAAGATCATAACTTACTTCAGTTATACTAAGACATTTTCGCAGTTTAGTACGATATGTAATAATATATTAAATTTACTTCTTAAATTCTTTATCAATTGTTTTCAAAGATGGATTCAAAATAATTATTTAACATAGGATCAAGTATTAATTTAGTAATGCAAATTTCTCAGAATGTACTCATGAAATATAATATGTTAATTCTTAAAGTACCAAACTTATATACCTGAATATATATTTATACTAATTTTCAGCACACAAAAACAATGATCTGTATAAATCGACAAGGCAGAGTTAGAGTAAGAGATTACAGAGTGACAGGACACAAAACAATGATGTGTGAGGACCTGTCAAAGGGAGAGTGAGGGTGAGAGATTAACGAGTGGCATGACACAAACAAATGATGTGTGGGAATTGACGAGAGGAGAGTGAGGGTGAGAGATTACAGCGTGACAGGATACAAAACAATGATGTGTGGGACCTGACAGGGGAGAGTGAGGGTGAGAGATTACTGCGTGACCGGACACAAAACAATGTTTTGTGGGAACTGGCAAGGGAGAGTGAGGGTGAGAGATTACCGAATGACAGGAACACAAAACAATGATGTGTGTGACCTGACAAGGGAGAGTGAGAGTGAGAGATTACCGCGTGGTGGACACAGGGAGGGCTAAGTGGACTACGTCATCAGAGCCTATACATCGTAAACCTCTAACACTAAAGCGGCCATGAGCGCAGCCTGACCGTACATAGGGCTGCACTAATTTTGTAATATAAACACGCATATGCAACTATTGGCTATATTATTATTGGCTACTTTCAACTTATTACTCATATTTAAAAGGTATTGAAGTTTTCAAAATAATTGTTAATGTATTAATTACATTTACTTACTTTATATATTTTCAACACTATCACACTCGTTCCCACAATTCCCTTAATTTTAAAAGCCGTTTTTCATACTTTACGGTTCAAATTATAACTACATTAAATATTTATTTAACCGTATTAGTAATACTATAACTATAGAATTTGCCTTTTTTTATAAATAGACCTATAATATATTGTTTGTATTTCTTATTTTTATGGGTTTTAGTCATACATGTGTATCAGTTACTTCTCTGTTTATATATTTCAAACATTTAACATAAATTAAAAGCCAATAACCAATAAAAATTGTCTTTATAGCTTTATTGTGAGGCTACGAAATTGTCGGAATATTTTATCGTAATTTTTCATTTATTTTACTCCGTTAACAACTGATCAACTGTGTCATAAATTAATAATAATGTTTCGTCCATTTCTCCATAACTAGAATTTCTCTCTATTCACAAGTGGCCCCTCTGTAGTAGAACAGTGATTTTTGTATAATATTTTAAACCATTAAATGATAAACCAAAAATTACTTTTGCTGTGGTTCCCGGATATTCTTCTGTTTTATATTAATAGTTATGATTTTTCAGGATTTGATACATTACAACGACAGGAGTCTTCGGTACACGCGAATAACGCCATTGGCGTCTTCCAGCGAGTTGTGCATTTGATAAGTTGTTTCAATCGATTTTGTGTTTAAAATACATTTTATTTTTAAATTTAAAGTACTTTAAGATAAACTCCCCTAATTAATAAAAAATGTGAAAAATGTTTACTGTATTCATGTAGGATATAGCTTTTGGAGACTATTTTTAGTTTTTCATGGATTAAAAGGAAAAAATAATTTTCAGTTAAAATTTAACCGTGTTTTAAATATACTTATTCTTAATAGATTATTTTTGTATAAATAAAAATATCTTCCCTAAAGCTTTAACTTTATACTGTACAAGAATCACAAATTTTAATTTTTTTGTGATAAAAGAATGTGTTCTACTTCTTTCGTACCCAGAGCAGTTATCTTAAAGGGATATAAAACTTAATATAAGAAATATATTCCAAACCAAAATTGATTTTAGAGTAGCGCGTGTTGTTTGTTTGTACAGTATATAAAATAATTTCATTAATTCAACTTACTTTATCTATTTCAGTATTGAAATCTAAAATTGTCTACATTGTGAGTAACACTCGTAAAATACACATTCTGCCTTAATTAAATATAAGTAATTGGAAAGGAAGCACCTTATGAATCAAATTAAAACTCTAAAATCTGATTGGATTGGGTGGGAAAACCCGATTTTCTCATTCATTTTCTTGAAATTATCACAGAATTACTGCCAAATTACTACCGGAGTCAGGAATAACACCGTATTAAATGGATAACGTCATTTAGAGAGAGAAAGAAAGCAAATCATTTCTCCAGTCATTACGGAATAAATCTTCAGGTTTATTTCTATAAATGCTTTAAAATTGTTTTATTAATAAAACAAACATAAAACGTCTTACAATTGTTATCAATAAATTGAAATTACATCGGTCAATATTATAATAATAATATGTATTAATTGATCATACAAACCATAACAATAGTAATTAATTAACTCAAATAATAATAGTTAGTACTATCATTTTAAAAATATTATATATATATATATATATATATATATATATATATATATACTAACCTCGAGTAATTATGTTATTTAAAAACAAGGATCCAATTTATTAGTGATTAAAAAAAAATTAATTTTGCCATCTGTTATTTATTAATAAACATTTAGTCGGTTATGTGATAGCATGTATTGCAGAAATAACATTATTTTTTTATAAATATCAAATTTTAAAAACAAATTGGTGTTTTCAAAGAAAAAAGGTGTTTAAAAAAAATAAAAAATTAAAAACAAAAACCCCCTTTTCAAGAAAAAGGCCCCTGGCTTTTTTTGCGAAGAGGTCCACAAAGTTCTTTCTTAACTATTTTCAATGACAAATTGTAAAAGGGAATGTACATAATCAAAATTTTTGAAAAGGTACATCCAAAATATTTAGGTTTTAAAAAACAAATATGAAAATTTTTTTAAAAAGAAAAATTTTTTTAATTTAAACCTTTTTAAAAATTTTTTATTTAAAAAAATTCGTTTTAGTTTAATAAATTTTATTGAAACCTTTTTTTTTTTAACCAAAAAAAAATCCTCCATAATTTTTTTTTTTTTAACAAACAGAATTTAAAAAACATTTTAAACTTTTTAAAAAAAAAATATTAAAATTTTTTCTAAAAACACCAAAAAAAAAAATGTTAAAAAATTAATTTTTTTAAAAAAAAAACAACACAAAAGCCTTTTATTTTTTTTATTTTTAAGAAGAAAATTTTTATTTTAAGTTTTAAAAAAGGGTTTTTTTTCTTTCCCCTTTTTATTCAAAAACAATTTTTTAAAATAATTATAGTTTTAAAATTGGGGGACAAATAATTTCCAAAAACGATTTTCTAAAAAAGGAAAACTTTAGCATTTTTTCTTGGGAAAAGGGAAAAAATTTCCCCCAAAAAAAACCCAAAAACCCTTTTTTTAAAGTAAACCAAAAACATTTAACCCCCCCTAATAAAACCCCTATTGGAAATTTATTTGAAATTTTTAAATGTTTCCCCTTTTTACCAAATTTTTTTTTGGGTTAAAATAAAGAAAACTAATTTTTTGGGGAAAAACCAAATTCAAAACTTTTTTAAAATATAAAACGAATTTTGAAAAAACCCCCAATTTTTTTAGAATTAACAAAAATTTACAATTTTTTTTCTGCGTTTAAAAAAAAAATTTTTCTAATATTTTTCCTTATGTCAGAAATCCTTTTTTAAAATTTTTCCCCTTCATTTAAAAGTTCTTTCCCCCTTTTTTCAATTTTAAACTTTTTTCTCCAAAAAATTTGGGAAAAACCCATAAACCCCCTTTTCCCCTTTTACCCAAAATTTTCTGTAAATTTTTTCCTTTAATTTTTTAAAAATAAAAATAGATTTAAAAAAGTCCTTTCTTTAAAAAACCCCAAAACCCCTCCCCCTTTTTTTTTTGGTTAATAACTTTTTGTATTAACCACAAATTTAAACCACAAAATTTTTTTATAAAAAACAATTTTATTTTCTTCTAAAAAAAAAAAAAAAAAAAAAAAAAAAAAAATTTAGAAAAAAAAAATTTAAATTTCCGGGTTCTTGTTAAAATTTTTTAAAGTTACTCTTTTTTAAATAAATTTTTTAAATTTTTAAAAAAAAAACCCTTTTTCCTTTTTAAATAATAAAGGAAATATTTTTTTTTTTAAAACTTAAAATTTTTTTAAATTAAAGGCCATTCAAAATTTTGCTAAAAATTAGAAATGGGATTTCCCTTAAAAAAATTTGAAATTTATTTTAAAAAAACCCAAGTTTTTATTGAGGTTGATTGCCTTTCCCAATTTGGGGAAACCCCCATTGTTTTTTACAAAGAAATTTATAATTTTTTTTTTTTTAAATTTACAAAAAAAATAAGATTTTAAAACCAAAATTTTAAATATAAATTAGTTTTAAATTTAAAACCGTAAAGAAGGGTTTGTAAAAAATTTTAACAAAAAAAAAAAAAACCCTTTAAAAATAAAAAAAAAACTAAAAAGTTTGGGAGGTTTTTAAAAAAAAAAGGCCTTTTTAGTTTTATAAAAGGACAATTTTATTAAAGTCTAAATAAAAATTTAAAAAAATAATCCTTTTTTGGGGTTAGTTTAACGCCAAAATTTTAATAATCTTTTCCCCAATTAAACCAAAAAAATTAAAATTTAAATGATTTCTTTAATAAAAAAAAATGGTTGGGTTTAAAAATTTAAAAAAATTTTTTTAAAAAAAAACCTATTTTAAAAAAATTTTTAAAATTTTTTTTTAATTTTTTAATTTAAAATTTTTAAAAATATAATAAGGGCAAAATTTTTAAAAACCTCCGGTTGTCCTTCCTTTTTAAAAACTTTCAATAAATTGGGTTTTTTATTTTTTAAAAATTTTTTAAAAGCAAAAAATTAAATTCTTTTTTTATATAATTTGGGCGGGCTTAAAATTTTTAAAATTTTTTAAAAAACAAAACAAAAAAAAAAAAAAAACAAAAAAAACAAGTTTTCGCATATTTGGAAATCAAATTCAATTAAACCCCATTTTTTTTCCAAATTTTAATTCAAAATCTTTTTTTTTTCTTTGCCCCCCAAAAACCCTTATTATTTGAGCATTAAAAAATAAAAAAAAAATTTTTTTTAAATGTTTTTCCCATAAATAAAAAAATTTAATATAACTAAACCCCCCAAAGAAAGAAAAACATTGGTAAATTTAAAAAATTATAGGTTTTTTAAACCAAAAAAATTTCCCTTTTTTTTTGGGGGAAATAAAATTTTTTTTTTTAAATTTTTCCCCCCTCCTAATTTTTTAAAAAATTTTGAATAAAATGATATGGGTTGAATATAATGTTTTTTACCAAAGGGAACGGGGGGCAAATTTTCCACAGAATTTAAAAATTAATAAAAATCCCCAAAAATTTTTGGGCTGAAGGGTTTGTATTTAAAAATTTTAAAGGGGCCCCCAAAAGGCAAAAAACCAAATTTTTAGTGTAGGGGCCTTGGGGGGGGTTAAAAGTTCCCTTTGTTTTCCTAAAAAAAAAAAAATTTTAAAAAACAAGTAAATTCAAAGAAATTATTTTTTTTTTTAAAAATTTAAAGGTGATATTTTAAAAAAAAATTTTTTTTTAATCTTTAAAATTTAAAAAAATCCCTTTGTTAAAAAAGTATTTTTTATTCGCCCAAAAACCAAATTACAAAATTTAAGCCCGCCCCAAAAAATTCAGTTTTTGGGGTTTTTTTTTTTTAAAAAACTTCGTATTAGGGGGTTTTAAAGCTTTTTTTGGGTTTTATGAAAAAAAGGGAAAACAATAAAATGTTTTTTAAAAATTTTTAGAATCCCGGGGTTTTTTGTTTTTTTTGGGATGATGAAAAACCCCAAAAGGGGGTTTAAAAAAAAATTTTTTTGACCAAAGGGGGAAATAAAAAATTTCCCCTCAACAATCAATACAAATCTAAATTTCCCCCCTTTTAAAAAGCTGTGGGTTTAAAATTATTGGGGAGGGGGGTTTAAAAAAAAAAAACCCCCCCTTTTAAAAATTTTTAAAACCCTAAAAAACTCGAGAAATTTTTTTAAAAAAAAAAAAGGGAAAAAAAACAAAAAAAAAATTGGGTTTTTTTAAAAATTTTTTTGAAAGTCTAACTTTAAAAGAGCCCATGGGCTGTTAATTGTTTGAAAAAGGAGAAAATTTTTTGCAAAATTGTTTTTTTCCCAAGTTTTTTGAAGTTTTCCCTTTTAAAATTTTTGGTTTCTTAATTAAAAATTTTTGCTTTAAAGGTTTAATAAAATGGGTAATTTAAAAAATTTAAAATAAAATCGGGAAGGAAAATTAACTTTTTTTAAAAAAAATTTTAGTAAATTTTTTTAAATAAATTTTTAAAAAAATTTTATTTTGGTGCTTTCATGTTTTTCATTTAATTTTTTTAAAAATTTATTTTGAACAAAAAAAAATTTTCCCCTTTTTAGATTTTCCAAAATTTAATCCCGAAAGGGAAAATTCTAAAAAAACCTTTTTTCTTTGGGGAAAATTTTGATGCTTTTTTTAATTTTTTTTTACCTTATTTTATGTTTTTTTTTTAAAATTTGACCCAATTTTTAAAAATTTTTAAAAAGGGGGAACAAGGATTTGTTTTTAAAAATTTTTTTTTTTAAATTATGATTCAATGAAAAAAAAAAAAAGGGGTTTTTAAATTTAATTTAGTTAAACCTAGAATAAACCCCCAAAATTAATTTGGGAAAAAAACGAATAATAAGTGGGGAAAATTTGATTTTTAAAATAAATTTAAAAAGTTAAAATATCTTGGTTTTGAAGGGGAAAAAAAATTATTAAAGTGAAAATTATTTTGGCCAAAAATTTATTCATCTAAAAGATTTATTTTTTTTGGGGAAACCCGGGAAAAACGGATTTGTCTTTTTTTTAACTTGAAAAAAGGGGAATTTTATTTTTAAATTTTCAAATTTTGCCATTTAATAAAATACAATTTTTTTAAATTAAAAAAAAGGAAAACAAAAAAAGGAGAGAAAAACCCGAAAAGA
The DNA here is from genome assembly GCF_021130785.1 of Homalodisca vitripennis. Taxonomy (NCBI): domain Eukaryota; kingdom Metazoa; phylum Arthropoda; class Insecta; order Hemiptera; family Cicadellidae; genus Homalodisca; species Homalodisca vitripennis. The sequence continues at coordinate 20,980 of NW_025782037.1, forward strand.
GGAGCAAAAAGGGAGGCAGGATTGTTAAAGGTTGTTGTGAGGAAAGTTTAGAAAAAGGGGGTTTTAAAACCGTTTTTTTTTTGGGGGGAATTAGTTTGTTTTTTTAAATTAAATTAAAGGTTTTGGGTTTTTGTTAATTAAAACCTTCATTTTCTTTTGGAGGAATTAAAAAAAAAAATTTTGGGGGTTTTTTTAAGGGCAAAAGGGGAAAATTTTTGAAAGGGGAGAAAAAAGGGGATAAAAAAAAAAATTTTTTTGTTTAAAAGGGTTTTTTTTTTTTTCCCCTTATTTTTTTTTTTTTTTTTAAAGGGGTAATTTTGTTTTATTTTTTAAATGGGTAAAATGAGGGAAACCGGGTTGAAATTAAAAAAAAATTTAGGTGAATTTCCTTTTGTGATAGGTTTTTTTTTTGGGGAAAGGGGAAAATTTTTTTTACCCCCTTTGGGGTTTTAAAAAAATTTTTAAAAAAAAGGGGAAAAATTTAGGTTTTTGAGGTTTTTTCCCCGAAATTTAAGGGTTTTATAAATTTTTTTTAAATAAAAGAAAAAATTTTTAAAGGGAAAATTTTTTTAAAAAAAAATTTTTATTTTTTTTTAAATTTCTAAAAAAAAAAAAGGGGTTTTTTAATTTTTGGGGATTTAGGAAATGGGACCCAAAAAATTTAAAAAAAAATTTTTTTTTTCCCAATATTTTTTTAAAAACGGAAAGGGGGGGGCATTTTGGGGTTTTTTTTTTAAAGTTTTTTAACCTTTTTTTTATTTTTTTTTTTTTTGGTTTTTTTTTTTAAAAGGGGGAAAAAAATAAAAAAAAAAACGAAATTTTTAAAAATTTTTTATTTAAAAAAAAAGGGGGGAAAAAGGGGAAAAAAAAAACCCCTTTATTTTGTTTTTACATTGGGAAATTTTTGAGAAATTTTTTTTTTTTAAAAAAAAGGTTTTTTAAAAAAAATTTAATTTTTTTCAAATTTTTCAATCAGGGTTAAAATTAAAGGGATTTAAAAAAATTGAAATTAAAAGGCCTTTGGGTTTTTTTAAAAAGGGGGGTTTTTGGGGTTTAATAAAAATTTTTTATAATTTTTCACTAAATTTTTTTTTTTGGGGGGAAAAAATTTTTCTTATATTTTTTTAAATAAATTTAGGGCCCTTTTCTGTAAAAATTTTTTTTTAAAGTTTTTTGTTAAAAAAGTGGTTTTTACTTTTTGGGGGTTTTATCAATTTTTGGGGGGTTTTTAAAAAAGGGGGTTTTTTCCCAAATTTTTTCCCGTGGGAAATTTGGGTTTTTTTAAATTTTTATTTTGTTTAACTAAAATTTTATTAAATTAAATTCGTTTAGGGAGAACATAAAAATTTTTTTTGGGTTAAAATTTTAAAAATTTTTTTTAAAAAAAAATTTTAAGAAAAAAAAAAATTAAATTTTAAAATTTTTTAAAAACCCAAAAATTTTTGGGGGGGGAAAATTTCAAGTTTTTTAAATTAATTATTTTTAAAAAAGGGGGGAAAAGGGGTTTTAAAAAATTAGGGGAAAAAATTATTTTTTTTAAAAATAAATTTAAAAAGGGAAAAAAAAAAATTTTTTTTAAATTAAATTAAAATCGGGGTAGGGGTGGGGAAAATTTGGGGGGTAACAGGTTTTGGTAATTTTTGATTAAATTATGTTTAAAATTTTTTTTTTTTTATGGGTTTTTGTTAAAAAATTTTTTTAAAATTTTTTTTTTTTTAGCCTTGTTACCCAAACTTTTAAAGTTCCTAAAAAAAATAATGGGGCCTCTCAAAAAAAGAACAAATGGGGGATGTTTTAAAATGAAAATAAATTTAAAAAAAAATTAGTGTGAAAGAATTACTGGTCATTTTTAAATAAATAAAAATATTTTCTTATGGAAATTTTAAAAGTTAGAATAAAAATTTAAAAATTTAAAAAAGGGGAATTTTTTTTTGGAAAAGGTATAAATTTTATATAAAAAAAAACATTTTAGGCCTGATTTAAATTTATTTCAAAAAAGGGGTTTTTTTTAAATTGAAATTTTGAAATAAAAAGGTTAAAAATTAAAAAAACTATTTATTTGGGTTTAATTCGGCCCCAAAAATAAAAATTTTAATAAAAGAATAATTTTTTAACGAAAAAAATTTTTCCTAATGAGATGGGGTGAAAAAAAAAGGGAAAATTTTTTTCAACATGGATATTTCCGGTTTTTAACCAAAGTTTGTTTCCTCCAAATTTTGTTTTGTTAACAGAAGAAATTTTTTATAAAATTCCCCTTTTTTTAAAAAGTTTGTTTTTAAATGGAATTATTTTGTAAAAAACCATTAATTTATTTTTAAAAATTTTTTGGGGAAAAAAAATTTCCTTTTATTTAGTTTGGGGGTTTTTCAAAAGGAAATAAATTCCTTTATTTATTTTTTGCTGGGGGAAAATTAAAATTCCCTTTTTAAAACGAATAATTAAAAAATTTAAAAATTTTAAAATTTTTAAAAAATTTTTAAAAATTTAGTTTTAAGATAAAAAATATTTTTTAATTAAATTAAAAAGTTTTTTAATTTTTAAAAAAAAGTTTAAAATCGGAAAAATTTAAATACTTAAGATTTTAATAAAACGAAAAATGGGAGTTTTTTTACTATTTTTATTAAACTAAAAATTTAATAACAGAAAATCCCTTTGCAAAACCCCGGCACTCAAAAGATTGTGGCCTCTGAAGCTTTACCCAAATTAAAACCCCTATTGTCGGGCAACTAAAAAAACCATAATATAAAATTTTGTTGGGAAAAGTGCTATTTTAAAACACATCACAAAAAATTTTAGAGTAAATTATAGGAAACAAAAGGACCTGAAGATTTTTAAACATTTTCATTGAAGCTCAAAATCATTTCAAAGAGCACAATTCGTTTTTTAATGTCATTTTAAGAGGGCCCCAAAAGAGCTTTGGGTAATTATAATTTAAAAACCCCAAGCTAATTTCCATTAAAGCTTCCCCCTTTAACCATTTATGCTTTAAATTTTTTAATCAGGATAAAATTTTAAATCGTTTACAAATAATATTATCTTTTCGTCTTACCCCCTTTTGAGTTTTAATTTATTTGTAATTTAAGAATGGATAAAAAATTATTGAAATTCTTAAAAACAAATATAGTAAATTTTTTTTAATACGTCCCAAAATCCCTTTTTTTTGAAAAAAACATTTTTTTTTAATTAATTTTAAACACAATAATTAATTTTGTCTAGTAGTTTTTTAATTGCACTAGTGTAAGGATAATTATCCAACTTTTAAAAATTTAACAAAAACCCCCAAATGAGCGCCGGATGCAATCTTGGAAAAAAGAAGTCATTTTGAAAAAGTTTAACGTACAAAAAAAATACGTGGGGGCAGCCCTATTTGGACCCCAAACAACTGAAATAACCCCGGACCTCACCCCCACCGTTGATTATTTTTTCTCCTAAGCTAATCCAACTGTATGAAAAACTTTTCTTCAACAATTTTTTTTACTTTTTCAACATTTTAACTATGGGTTGAGGGAAAGCCACCTTTAAAACTTTAAACCCGATTAATTTTTTTAAAATTTTTGAGTAATAACAAAAAAAAAAAATATTAAAAAATTGCAGCTCAAATTTCGAAAAGAAAACCTTAAATAATTAAAAATTTAAAGTGTTTATTAGGAAAAAAAATATTCTTCTTTGGGTTTATTTAAAAAAATACTTTTCCAAGTTGATAAAAAAAATTTTAAAAAATGGATATTTTCAAATCCAATCCCAAAATGCGGATAAAACCCCCTTTTTTATTGGATTTTAAAAATTGGCAATAGATACTTAAGTACCATTTTTTGGGTGATTTGTTATGAAATTTTAAACCGGCACCAAAATCACTAGTAATTTGTAATAGCTTGGGATAATTTAAAATCAGTTAATTATTTTTTCTTGAGAAAAAAAAATTTTAAAAACTTTGGGAAACGGGGCCCCAATTAGGGATCAAACTGCGATAAAATTCAAAACCAAAGTTCAGGTTAACTTAGAAGGGTTTTTTTAAAAATACGTGCATGTACCCTCTTTTCCTTTTGAGATACTTCCGTAAATTGAAATTTTACAAAACCAAACAAATACAAGTTTAGTTGTTTTTATGTGGGGGAAATCTCACAAATTGTTATCTGAGCGTTTTTGAAGCTTTGGGGGTAGAAAACTTCATTTCAGTCTGTCTGTCCGTTTTGATATCTTTAAAAGAACTGATCATTTTCAAAAACCCTCAATGCAAAACATCGAAATTTTTTATTTGGCTAAAATTTTTTCGAACATCTTTTCTCTTTATTTTGGGGAACCAGTGGCAACGAGAATATTGCATGTCCCACTAGAAAATGTTATAAACTTAAACTTTGGTTGCAACCAGCAAGCCCTTTTTTAACACTGCCCTGCTTAAACAAAACGTAACATCGTTTTTATCGAGTTATGTGAAAAGGCTAAAATAGATAAGTCCACAAAACGATTTCCCCAAAGTGGGGAAAAACCCAAATTATCTTTTTCAGTGGATAAAAATTTTAGGTAAGAAATAAAAAATTTTATCTAATAAAAAAACCTCTTACAATTTCCCGCAAAAATTAAAAAGAAGACTTCATTTGTAAAAAGTTCAGTAAAAAACTGGCCGGAATAAAAATTTTTAAAACTCCAGAGGACAGGGCAGAATTGAAATATTCCCGGGGAACGTTTCCCCAAAAAAGACAATTTTAAATTTTCGAAATAAACATTGACACTTGGTAATTTTATTATTTCCAGCATCAATAACCCCTTTTACCTTTCCGCGACAAAAGTTTTTAACATCAAAAGAAAATCAGTTTTTAAAAAGTTGTTAAAAAAAACTTAAAATTTTACTTCACATAACAAAACCTTGACCAAAAATTTGGAACGTTCAAAAAACAAAATATTTTTAAATTTCAAAATAAAAAAAACTTAATAATAAATTTTCAGGATAAAGGTGAACCCTCTACCAATTTCCCCGGGGCAGTTTAAAATGCAAAATCATTTTAAAAATTTGGGAATAAACATTATTTAATAAATTTTACTTAGGCTAACAGGCATGAATTTAAATATTTGGCCCAAAAACTTTAAATAAAAATATTGTAAATTTAGTAATAAAAATGCAGCTTGGAAAATTTTTACTTCTTCACCTCTGTCCGAACAAAAAAAAAATCTTTTTGCCGCCTTTAATTAAAAGGCAAAAGCCGAAAAACGTGATTTTAAAACCCAAAAATAAATTCCTTTGATATTTTCCTTCTTACCTGGCCGCTCGTCCCTTTCCCTTTTTACCTTTTCAGGGTTTTAGTACCGGTTTTGTGTTTCAAATTTTTCCCATTTTTTTTCCTTATGAAAATACAGACTGTCGTAATTTGAAAATTTAACCAAAGGTAAAGACCAAAAATTTTTTTCAAAATTTAAGAAATCCAACAAAATTAAAAAAACACGTTTCTTAATTAAAATAAATAAATTTTTTTATTAAAAAAAAACCCCTTTTTCATTTTTTCCAAGGCCTTAAAAAATGTATAACACCCAAAAGGACCACTTGGGAAGTAAAAAAGGATAGAAAATTCAAAATACCCAATTTTAAGCTGGGAATCTAACCAGAGGTCACGGTTTCGATTTCCCAGAGAGGATTTAAAATTTTTCTAATTTGGACCTTTTTAAAACTTTTTAAACGGTTTTTAAAATTGAAACTGGAAAACATAAAAAAAGGGGTTTTTGGTTTTACTTGGGTTTACTTTTTTTTCATCACTTATTATTGTGACTTTTGACCTTTTTTCCCTTAAACAAACGTTTAAAGCGGTTTTTTAATAAAATATTTTTTTTATAAAATTTTTGTACAAAAAAATTTTTGTTAAATTTAAAAAAACATTTTTTTAATTGTTTTTAAGTATTACGTAAACTATAATTTGTTATAAACTAAATAAAAATTAAAGAAATCCCCAAAAAAAAACAATAATAAACCCCGGTTTCATATTGTTGGGTCTTCGTTTCCTAAAAACAATTTCCGGTTTTGGGGAAACAAAATTTTTATTATATATTCCCAAAAAAATTACTTACTTTTTATGTTTAAAAATAAAAAATTTTTGAAAAATAAAAAAAATAAAGGGCAAAAAAATATAATCCAACATTTTTTATAAAATTGTGAAAGCCAAAACATTTTAAAATAATTATTTATTTTTAACCCCAAAAATTTAAAGTTTTTATCGGGTATTTCTTTTATAGGCCTTCCTTAAAAAACTTATCCCGTTTTAATTAGGGTTAAAAATAAAAAAGAATTCCAAATAATAATTTTTTTTAAAAATAAAAGGGGGATCAAAATTAACTAAATCCAAAGACAAAACTACGTGTAAAGTAAAAAAAAACAAAAAAATAAAAATTGCCTGTATGGTAACATTCCTTGTTTCCCGAAATTTTATTAAAAACATACGAAATTGTAATGACTGTTTTTGTCAATCGTTACCTCATCTTTCCCTTTTTTTTCTTCTAAATATACCCAAAACTGATCGGTTTTAAAATTTTGTAAAAAAACAAGGAGGAGTTAAGACACTGTTTTGTAAACTGTAGGTGATAAAAAATTTTAAATTAAAATTTAAAAAACAAGGCAAACTTTTAAAATTATTTTTAAGAATTTTTTCACAAAATTCTTTATTTAAATTTTCTTATTGCACATGGTTTTCCCAAAACAACGTAAAAAATTTACTAAACCTCAAAATAAAAGGAGGGAAAAACCCATCCCTTTTGGGCCCGTAAATAATTAATTATTCAAAAAAACCCCCCTTTTTATATTTTTCATTCTGGAAAATTTTTCCCAAAAACCCCAAATTTTTCCTTTCTAAGTATAAGGGGGTTGGGTTTTACCCCAAAAATATTTATTTAAATTTTCTAAAAAATAAAAATTGGAAAAAATTAAAAAAGGTTTTTAAAAAAGGTTATAAATTTTTAAAAAAAAATTGTAAAAAAAAAAAAATTTTTACCAATTTTACCGGGGAAAATTTTTAAAATTTAAAAATTTTTAAATTATCAAATTTGGTTAAAATGAAATAAATTTAAAACAAATGTTAAACTCTTATTTTAAAAAACAAAATAAATTTGTTTTTTTTAAAAAATTAAAAAAACTTCCCTTTAAATTTAAAATTTTTTTCTAAAAATAAATAAATAAAAATGAAAAAATTTTTACAAAAGGGTGGAATTAAAAGGGATCCATGAAATTTTAAAACCAACAATCCAAATTTTTACCGTTATTTTAAAAAAAACCAGTAATTTAAACACAGAAACCCCCCAAAAAAACAAAAAAATTTTGGTGGGGGGCATTTTAAATTTGGGTAAAATTTGGGCCTTTCCCAAAAAATCCAAATTTTTTAAAAAATTTTTATTTTATTTATTTCTTTTTTTTCTTTAATTTCAAATAAACCCAAAATTTTTTCCTTTTTGGGGGAAAAATTTAAAAATTCTAAAAAATTTTTAAAAAAATTTGCCAAAACTTAAAAACCTTAATTTTTGCACAAATTTAAAAACTCCCTTAAGATTTTGGAAAAAAATTAGAGGAAAAATTTTTTAAAGGGGCATAAAAAGGAAAAAAAATATCTATTTGGGGCCAAAATTGGTAGCCTTTAAAAAAAATTCTTTTTTTACAAAGAGACCGCTTTTTTAAAAACTTTTGCAATTTAGTTTGAAAAAAATGGAATATTTTTATTTTCTGATGCACAAAAATGAGAGTAAAGGGGGCTGTATAATAACTATATCGGTTTCATTATAAAGACTATATAATAACCCCCACCCTGGGCTGTTTTGGGACTCCTCTGGAATAAGGTTGTTTCAAAGGCCCTTTATTATTCAAGTAGAGGACTCCGCGGCCCAAACTAAATTATCAAATCCACACAATTCCCTTTCTTTCGAAAACCGCCCAACCCTCCCCTCGTTATGTTTGGGGGGGAACCTTCGTTACTGCGAATATAAAGGAGACAATTTTCACGATAATCAAAATTGGGGGAAATTTAACTACCCTCGCTCCGATCCGTTTTTGGAGTAAAATAATTCTGAAATATTCAAAAACTCTAAGCCTTTAATTTACATTATGTCAACTTTTTTCTAAGCTTGAATAATCTAGAATATAAGTAGAGAAAATTTAAATACTGATCCCATAGTAAACCCATTCTAATTTATTTTATATTGCAAGTTTTAAAACCAATAAATTTTTAATTTTATTATTAATTTTGAAAAAATTTTAAATAGCCTTAGGAAAAAAAAATTAAACAAATGTCAGAAAATTTTGTGTCTAATCAAAATTAAATTTTATTTTTTCCTAAATTTTTAAAATAATTATTCAGTCAATAATTCGAATTTAAATTTAATTTCTTTATTTTGTATATCTGCCCGCACAATATCTCGAAAGATAAATTGACAAAAATGATTAAATTTACAAGAAGTTCATTTCTATAAAGGCAACATCGATTCGAGATGGTGCAGTTTGATGGAAATTTGGGTAGGCTTAGCGAACAATTTACCTGGTGTTTAAAATATGGGCTCAACAAAAATTGCATAATTTAATAAATCTTGCATCCAACAATTATTGACATTTTGTAATGTCACAAATACCAAAAAACAAGCTTGACTTTAAAAATTTTTGAACAACCTCGGCGAAGCCTATTTCGTAAAACAGGTTTACGCACTCCTACCTTGCAAATTAGACTTACATGATAAAAATTTTTTAAGCAACCATAACTTTCACCAGTTTTAGTGTTTTATACCGAAAAATCCTTTAAATACTTCTTTCTGATCTGTTCATGGGGTCTAAGAAAAATATTTTATTTTTGAAGTACGCTTCAAACTTAAAAGTCCGTTACATCTTGCATTATTCGTGAAATAATAAAACACAATCGAATTTCCTCATACTTGTCATAATCTGTATCAGGTCAAAACTCGAACGCCTATTACAGGGGCTATATCTAACTTTATTCCTTGCCATGTAATTGTGTATTTCATCATTTATTGTGATTCCGATGAAACCCTCCCCCCCCCTTCAACGACGGCTCAGCTAAAGCAGATTTTGGGGGGCTTTTATTTCAAGAGGGAGGATGTACGGCACACCCTCGATAAAAATGTTCGTTAAATTAAATATTCCTCTTTGCCAAAAAAAGGATTTTCCTACAAAAATGAAATTTTTATTGTTGTCTTATTGTGGTAAATAAAAATGGCTAGATTTCTTTACAGGCAAGTTTTGTACATATTTAATATTTTGTTTTTTGGTTTTCCATGATGAACGGGAGTAGTACCTTCATTAAAAAGTCCTCGGTTAATTGACTAAAGTGATTTTCGTTTTAAGGTCCATTAAGTTTTATCTACTTACATAATGGGGACAATTGGATTTTACGTATCCATTTCAGAATTCTTAAAACTAAAAATGAAACAAAATTTTTTAAACTTTAGTTCGTAATTTACACTTTCCAATACATGTGTGTATGTGGTGCTGTTTACAATGTAATTTAAATTTAAATTTAAATTTTTAAAAAAAAGATCCTAAAAGCGGAACTTTTACAAAGTTCGGCTTGGTTCAAGAAATATCTCTGGTACTCGCTCTTATGGATAAACATGAGGCACGAGAAAATTCAGAAAAACCAATTTGTACGGGAGAGAACAATCATACACGAAAAATTATTATGCAACTTAGTAACACATGTGATAAAGTTACTTCGTTGTTCGGTTGGTAGACTTCGTTACTCTTGTCGGATATTTTGATCTCCGTTGTCGGTTTAAAATCACTTGAAAATTTATACGGATCCAATACTTAAATTTTAAATGGGAGATTTTAATTATGCCCAATGTCTTATGGGGGGAATCTAAGCAAAAATTTTACTAAAATTTTTAAAAGGAATGTAAATTTAAAAGGGTTTGGATATAACAAAACCGATTTCAATTGTTTTTTTAAGTAGACGGATCAAAAAATTAAATTTTTTTATTTGTCAACATGCTTTTTTGTAATAAAATCCAATGAAGTGAAAATCTTTTTCTTACTTTTCTTTCTAAAATTTAATGACGCCCGAATGCCATTAAATCATAATGAACTCTTTAAATTTGCAATAAAATACACAGTATTTTTTAAATTTTGTAGGCTACGCATAGTGGCAAAAACTAAAAATGGGCATAAAAATTTAAATTTTAAATGGAAAAATTTATTTCCCCTGTGATAGTGGGCAATGCGGATTTACAGTAAGTTTCATATAGGATTCATGAAATTGATTGTGAGAGTATATGTTAACGTAGAACAGGGGTTACCAACGGGTTTTTTTTAAATAAAAAAAACTCCCTTTAAAAACAGTTTTTAAATGTCCCTTTTGGGAAAATTTTTTTGTACAGAGTATGGAAAAGCCACGGGTCTGAAGGGTTTGGTTTCAAAGGTAAACATCTCTCGTCGCATATGTTTTAGGGCATTTTTGGATTTAAAGAAAATTTATTTATTATAAAAAAGGTTTAAGACTGTTTGTAATCCCAAATTTTGGAAACCCAAAAAATCCAAATTTGGGTACTTTTTAAATTTTTGTCAAACATGGAGCCCCTATTTCCTTTTATGAAACTCAGGGCAGAGTTTTTTATTATTATCCCCAGAGTTCCGCTTAGATAAATGAAAATAACTTATGGAATATTTTCCCCTATTCCCCAGAAATATCTACCTTTCACCCTCTCTCAATTTAGAAAAGCTATATTATTAGGCTCATAATTATAATTTAAAATGTTGAATTTTTTTAAGAAGCTCGAGTTTATACCGCACATTTCTTCTCCTGCGTGAATTAAAATTTTATACATGTTTAGAACACGTTAAAACAGTCATTACAACGGGTTTTTATGAAATTCTCAGTTGACGTTTAGAATTATAAAAAATATTAGGACTGGCAAAGGTTGGGAAAAGGGAAAATATCGACAAGAATGGTTCCCCTTTTTTTTCTTAAAAGATTGGGGCGCAAATAATACTTACGTAACAGCACGCTTGGCTGCCGTTTGAAGTATTCTCTCCCTTTGGGTTTTTGCCAAGCGAAGCTTTATAAGTCTCTTCTGTTTCCGGGGCTATTGATCCACAATTTTAATTTTTCAATCTATTGCGTGCGGTAAAAAAATAAATTATTTCCATAAAATTTAGTATTTTAAAGTTTTTAATATAAAAATGTTAATGTTAAATTTCGTAAAAAGTAAAAATTCTTCACGTTATACTTAAAATATAAAGAAAAAAATTTCTTTTGGTTTAAAAAATTTAAAGGGAAAAATGCTGAAATTTTAGGATTAAAGTAGTTTATTTTTAATTAATTTTTTAAAAAAATTTTGGGAAAATTTTTTAGTTTTGTTTTTGTAAAATTTTAACAGGGGCCTTTTAGTTTTAAAATAGATTAACATTTTTAACTCTGTATTGTAAATTTAATTTTTTTTTTTTAAAATATTTTGGGTTGTTTGAAGGTG